>NC_081556.1:148733515-148746015 GCF_963082655.1 Stomoxys calcitrans | reverse complement strand
TATTCACTTTTAATGTATCTAATAATCTTCTAATAATAGGCTAAATAATGAAACTCACGAAAACATTTAAAATCTCCAAAAACATAAACACAATTTGTGCACAACTGTAGAGCGTATCGTTACCAAAAAAAAAAAAAAAAAAATAATTCCCCCTCACCATGAAAGCGAAGGAAAGAAAAGATGTGCAGGCTGGCTGGCTTTGAGTTTTCCGAAAATATGAAAGTGTTGGCCTTTGATAATTTACAATGCCTTAGTTTGCGAATTGTTATGTGGACGTTCAAACGATTGAAACAATAACGGAGCGGAGTGTTGTTTGCAAAAAGGAAACATTGACTGGAATTAAAAAAAAAGTATAAAGATTGTGAAAAAATTAAAACAAATACTTCAAAAAAATCAAAGAATATTTAAAAAAATTTATATATATTGTGAAAAATTATCCAAGTTCTTAACGCGATTTGTGACGCGCCATGACTCAAAACTTTCAAGTGAGCTACACAGCCCTTGGAATGTCTGATGATAATCAAACCAGCTACTCGATGCCCTCGGTGGCATCGTCTAGCCGTGCCCGCAATGTCAACTTCAATGAGGATCTCAACGATTCGGCCGGCTATCCGCCGCAACAATTGCCGCCCCAGCCAAGACGCAGCTCCAAGTTATTCTTTCAACGCCCTCGCTCCATGTCAGCCTGGAGTGATATCAGTCGCAGCAGCATGCGTTTGGATGAAAGGTAAGCAAATGCCAAGAGAAAAAGATGAAAAAAATCAAGAAAAGCATAGTTAATCGAACACATTTATTTACTTTCTTTGGATAAACAATTTTTTTCATACCCTCCACCATAAGATGGGGGTATACTAATTTCGTCATTTTGTTTGTAACTCTTCGAAATATTCATCTAAGAACCCATAAAGTCGATGTAGCCATGTCCGTCTGTCAGTTGAAAGCACGCTAACTTTCGAAGCAGTAATGCCAGCCGCTTGAAATTTTGCTCAAATACTTCTTATTGGTGTAGGTCGGTCGGGATTGTAAATGGACCTAATCGGTCCATGTTTTGATATAGCTACCATAAAAACCGATGTTGGAGCTTGACTTCTTGAGCCCCTAGAGGACGCAATTCTTATACGATTTGGCTGAAATTTGGCATGACGTGTTTCGGTATGACTTCCAACAACTGAGCTAAGTATGGTTTAAATCGGTCCATAACCTGACATAGCTGCCATATAAACCGATCTTGGATCTTGACTTCTTGAGCTTCTAGAGAGCGCAATTACTTTCCGATTTGGCTGAAATTTAGTGTGACGTGTTTTGTTATGACTTCCAACAACTGTGCTAAGTATGGTGGAAATCGGTTCATAACCTGATATAGCTGTCATATAAACCAATCTTGGATCTTGACTTTTTGAGCCTCTAGAGGGCGCAGTTACTATCCGATTTAGCTGAAATTTTGAACAACGGCTTTTCCCGTAACCTTCAACATACGTATCAAGTATGGTCTGAATCCGCCTATAGCCTGATAAAGCTCCCATATGAACCGATCTCCCTACTTCATTTCTTGAGTTTCTAGAGTGCGCAATTCTTATCCGATTTTGCTGAAATTTGGCATGACGTGTTTTGTTATGAATTCAAACAACTGTGCTAAGTATGGTGGAAATCGGTTCATAACCTGATATAGCTGTCATATAAAGGGATCTGGGATCTTGACTTCTAGAGCCTCTAGAGAGCGCAATTATTATCCGATTTGGCTGAAATTCACCTTGACCTTCAACATACGTATCAAATATGGTCTAAATCGTTCTGTAGCCTGAAACAGCATCGGTCTATTGCCTGAAACAGCACAACAGAGATACCGAGCAAAGAACTCTACAAATTTGATCCATGGTGGAGGGTACATAAGATTCGGCCCGGCCGAACTTAGCACGTTTTTACTGGCACAGGTGTTTGCTGTTTGTGTTTATTTTGAATTTCATTTTATTTTGTCGAAATTAAGAAAATAGAAAACCGAAAACATTTATCTTGCCATGATTTGTTTATGACCAATTGGGTCCATGGACACACATGTAGGCATATTGTCCATATGTCTGGGATTTTCTTATTAATCACTTGAGACACATACATGACCAAGAAAATGTAAACCAGAACACCTACATTTTATGCCCCAAAGTGATTTTTGTCTTTATTTTGTGCTACTTGCATCATTTCTATAAATCATTGAGGCATAGAATATATGGCGCGATAACACATCTGTTGTAGATTTTGGAGTCACTGATAGATTTAAAACGATGATGACTTGTACCACAGATCTTAAATATTTAACAAAGGGAATTGATATGAAGGTATGTAAACTATTTGAAATTCCCAGACGACAGTGAAGATGGTTATGAACCCTTCACATTTGATACCATATCTCTTGATTTAAATTTGCTTTCTGGAATACTACAATAGATAATAAAAAACAAGTAAAAAGGCATTAAGTTCGGCCGGGCCGAATCTTATATACCCTCCACCATGGATAGCGTTGGTCAAGTTCTTTGCGCGGTATCTTTTTTAAGGCAAACAAAGAATATTGGATAAGATCTGTTATGGTATAGGAGCTAAATCAAGTTATAGCCCGATTCGGACCATAAATGAATGCTGAACATTGTAGAAGTCATTGCCTAATATTTCAGTTCATTCGGATAAGAATTGCGCCTTGTAGGGGGCTCTAGAAGCAAAATAGGGAGATAGGTTTATATGGGGGCTGTATCAAGCTATTGATCGATTCAGACCATATTAGACTCGTATGTTGAAGGTCATGAGAGAAGCCGTTGTACAAAATTTCTGCCAAATCGGTTGACAATTGCGCCCTCTAGAGGCTCAAGAAGTCAAGATCCCAGATCGGTTTATGTGGAAGCTATATTAAAACATAAACCGATTTAAATCATACTTAGCGCAATTGTTGGAAGTAATACCAAAACACCTCATGTAAAATTTCAGCCAAATCGGATGACAATTGTGCCCTCTAGAGGCTCAATAAGTCAATATTCCAGATCGGTTTATATGGCGGCTATATCAGGTTGTGTACCGATTTGCGCCATACTTAGCACAGTTATTGAAAGTCGTAACAAAACACCTCATGCTAAATTTCAGCCAAATCGGATCACAATTGCGCCATCTAGAGGTTCAAGAAGTTAAGACCCAAGATCGGTTTGTATGGCAGCTATATCAGGTTATGTACCGATTTGCGCCATACTTAGCACAGTTATTGAAAGTCGTAACAAAACACCTCATGCGAAATTTCAGCCAAATCGTATCACAATTGCGCCCTCTAGAGGTTCAAGAAGTTAAGACCCAAGATCGGTTTGTATGGCAGCTATATCAAAACATAGACCGATTCAAACCATACTTAGCGCAGTTATTGGAAGTTATAAAAAAACACCTCATGAAAAATTTCAGCCAAATCGGATCACAATTGCGCCCTCTAGAGGCTCAAGAATTAAAGATCCCAGATCGGTTTATATGGCAGCTGTATCAGGTTATACATCGATTTGCACCATACTTAGCACAGTTATTGGAAGTCATAATAAAACAACTCATGCAAAATTTCAGCCAAATCGGATCACAATTGCGCCCTCTAGAGGCTCAAGAAATAAAGATCCCAGATCGGTTTATATGGCAGCTATATCAGGTTATGTATCGATTTGCAACAACCTTAGCACAGTTATTGGAAATCATAACAAAACACTTCGTGCATAATTTCAGCCAAATCGGATCACAATTGCGCCCTCTAGAGGTTCAAGAAGTCAAGACCCAAGATCGGTTTATATGGCAGCTAGATCAAAACATAGACCGATTCAAACCATACTTAGGACAGTTATTGGAAGTCATAATGAAACACCTCATGCAAAATTCCAGCCAAATCGGATAAGAATTGCGCCCTCTAGAGGCTCAAGAATTCAAGACCCAAGATCGGTTTATATGACAGCTATATCAAAACATAGAGCGATTTGAATCATTCTTGGCACAGTGGTTGGAAGTGATACAAAAACACCACGTGCAAAATTTCAGTCAAATCGGACGAGAATTGCGCCCTCTAGCGGCTCATGAAGTCAAGATCCCAGATTGGTTTATATGGCAGCTATATCAAAACATGGACCGATTTGCGCCATACTTATCACAGTTATTGGAAATCATAATGAAACACCTCATGCAAAATTTCAGCCAAATCGTATCACAATTGCGCCCTCTAGAGGTTCAAGAAGTCAAAACCCAAGATCGGTTTATATGGCAGCTGTATCAGATTATGTACCGATTTGCACCATACTTAGCGCAGTTATTGGAAGTCATAAAAAAACACCACGTGCAAAATTTCAGTCAAATCGGACGAGAATTGCGCCCTCTAGCGGCTCAAGAAGTCAAAATCCTAGATCGGTTTCTATGACAGCTATATCAGGTTATGTACCGATTTGCGCCATACTTACTACAGCAGTTGGAAGTGATACCAAAACACCACGTGTACAATTTCAGTCAAATCGGGTGAAAATTGCGCCCTCTAGAGGCTCAAGAAGTCAAGATCCTAGATCGGTTTGTATGGCAGCTATATCGAAACATGGACCGATTTGGCCCATTTACAATTCCAACTGACCTACACTTATAAAAGGTATTGGTGCAAAATTTCAAGCGCCTAGGTTTACTCTTTCGAAAGTTAGCGAACGCACTCTAACTTTTCGACAGATGGACGGACGGACGGACATGGCTAGATCGACTTGAAATGTCATAACGATCCAAAATATATATGGGGTCTTGGGCGCATATTTCGAGGTGTTACAAACAGAATGACGAAATTAGTATACCCCCATCCTATGGTGGAGGGTATAAAAAGAGGTTATTCCGTGCTACTTACAAAATCCTTAAGCTACATTTGAGTCGTACGTAGACTTTTGTTGCCCACTGTATACCTTAGCAATTATTTAATATGTTACAAATCAAAGATTAGCTGTGTTAAGTTACCACACTCCAATCGTCAACTTCGATTCAAAGCCAAAAATCCCTAACCAAGAGATACTTTAACAGAAATTTTGCATAAAATGTTTGGCAACTTTTCTCATTGCCCACATTAAAAGACCTAACTTGGCCTTAGATGATAGAAATTCGTGCACAACTTTCGCTTGTACAAGAGTTGGTAACATTTGCCCTAAGGAACTTAGCATAGGCTTAGTTTTCCCTTTCGCTCTTCTTCTTCCTCTGTTTGCATTGAATAAATTCAGTGATTTGGTTAGGAGAATCTTAAAAAGGAAGTCCATTAGAAACATGTCAAAATCCAAATCACCCACATTATAATAAGAGAAGCAAATATTTACACACACACACACACACACACTCACGTAAAGATCTTGCACACACAAGAGTTCATTTTGGTAAACCACACATCTAAATTAACTTTCATGTTGAGCGGATTAATTCTGACCCGGATTAATTTCACAAAACTATTATGAAGGTCAAGTATTACTGGACCCAATTCCCTGCAGACGTATGACCTTTGTTCGAATTGTGTTCAATGATGTTATGCTTTGAACCCAAAGAATGTTACTCCTGTCCAGGGAACTCTTACCCCAATCATAAGACACCCCCCATAACTGCTAAGGACTTGGAGATTCCAATGCCAGCAAGAATGAAAGCTTAAAAGGAAAATCATGTTCAAGAAAAATATTTATGCTAAAACCAATCACATTCAATGTTTATTAGGGTGGAGGCAGCTGTAGTAAGGGGTTAACGAAGAAGAAGAAGAATAAAATTCCTTGAGTTACCATAGGACAAGTGTGACAAGGGGGTATTGTTTATATCCACCAGCATATTTTACAACTCTGCCCCGCCTCAAAAACAAAAAAGACCCCCAGAACATAACAGAAATTTCTGATTGACACAAATTTCTTGGGGTATGAACATGAATTATGGATATTCTTTCCCTTTTAAACGAGATGTGCTTGAAAGCAGACAGACAGAGAGACACCGACAAAAGGACACACGCGTGTTAGAGCATCTCCTAAGGAGCTGTATGAAGGAATTCATCAGGATATGCGCTAGCATCAATTTAAGTCTCTGCATTTGTTTACCTTCCCCCGCAAGGGGGGAGGAAAATGGAAATGGAATCCCCTTGAAATGGAATTCGTGCAGTATCCTGAGCGTCACTTAGTATCATCGTTTCATAGTTACTCTGGGTAAATAATACCAAAGGATCTTGCCTGTTTTTTTGTTGTTTTGTTTTGCTTTTTATTCGTAGGAGGGATAACATTTGATTTAGGTGTTGCTATAACCGTATTAGCCATAAAAGTGAATATCTTAAGCTGCAGCTTTTTTTTAAGACATTTGGGGCGTTTCAGTTCGCATTTTATGGCATACCAAAATCCCCTCTTGTGACACATACAGGTGTCACGGGATTTTTGGGGTTTTTTTTTTCAGGGATATTTACACAAATTGAAATGTGCTTTATTCCTATAAGATTGAAAGGTCCAATATTTTTATTGCTGCTAGGCAACCATAAGACGATTGTATGAAAAATGAAATGCCTTGGGGCAATTTCAGAATTTCTTACATCGCTTTAACATGTGTGGGGAAGGAGTCATAAAGAAATTTCTATGAATAGCTAAACAAGTGCAGAATGGTTAAGTATATGTCATTCAGCTTTTTGATGCTCGACACCAGAGAAGGTATGACTCAGTTACAATCAGTGAGGAAGGGCAAAAGTCGGGCGGGGCCGACTGTATACACCTACCCTATAAACACAATGGGGGACCTATATCCAATTCTGAACCAATTTTTATGGACCTCGGCGAGCAATTATGTTCAAACTGTAAACACTACGGTTGCCCAATGACAACATTATGGCAAATTACCCAAAATCTGACGCACTTATATATGGGAGCTATATCAACTTCTGAACCGATTTCAAGAAAAACTTCTCAGATAATGTAGTGGTCATCGAGGAAAGCGTTGTGGAAAATTTTGGCAAGATTGGTCAAACAATGCGCTTGCAGTGGCTCTAGGAGTGAAGGTCGGGCGATATATATATATATGACAGCTATATCTAAAACTGAACCGATTTCCATAAAATTCACCAGTAATATTGAGAGTCAAGAGAAAGTCCCTCCTGCCAAATTTTGAGAAAATCGGTTAACAAAAGATCATTTTAATGTAATATTACTGCAAATCGGACGAACTTGTATATGGGAGCTATATCTTAATCTGAACCGATTTCGAGCAAACTTCTCAGATACTGTGGCAGTCGTTGAGGATAGCGTTTTGCAAAATTTTGGCAAGATGGGTCAATAAATGCGCTTGCTGTGGCTCTAGGAGTGAAAATCGGGCGATATATATACATGAGAGCTATATCTAAATCTGAAGCGATTTCCATAAAATTCACAAGTAATATTGAGAGTCAAGTGAAAGTCCCTCCTGCCGAATTTCGAGAGAATCGGTTAACAAATGACCATTTTATTGCATTATTACTAAAAATCGGACGAACTTATATATGGGAGCTATATCTTAATCTGAACCGATTTCGAGCAAACTTCTCAGATACTGTGGTAGTCGTTGAGGATAGCGTTTTGCAAAATTTTGGCAAGATGGGTCAATAAATGTGCTTACAGTGGCTCTAGGAGTGAAAATCGAGCGATATATATACATGAGAGCTATATCTAAATCTGAACCGATTTCCATAAAATTCACCAGTACTATTGAGAGTCAAGAGAAAGTCCCTCCTGCCAAATTTCGAGAGAATCGGTTAACAAATGACCATTTAATTGCATTATTACTGAAAATCGGATGAAGATATATATGGGAGATATATCTAAATCTGGACCGATTTTGACCAAACTCTATGCATATTGCGGTAGTCGTCGGGGAAAGCGTTGTGCAATATTTTGGCAAGATTGGTCAATAAATGTGCTTGCAGTGGCTCTAGGAGTGAAAATCGGGCGATATATATATGTTAGAGCTATATCTAAAATTCAACCGATTTCCTTGAAATTCACAAGTAATATTGAGAGTCAAGAGAAAGTCCCTTCTGCCAAATTTCGAGAGAATCGGTTTACAAATGACCATTTTATTTCATTATTACTGTAAATCGGATGAAGATATATATGGGAGATATATCTAAAACTAACCGATTTTGAGCACACTCTATATATATTGTGGTAGTCGTTGAGGAAAGCGTTTTGCAAAATTATGGCAAGATGGGACAATAAATGCTCTTGCTGTGACTCTAGAAGTTAAAATCGAGCGATATATATATATGAGAGCTATATCTAAAACTGAATCGATTTCCATAAAATTCACCAGTAATATTGAGAGTCAAGAGAAAGTCCCTCCTGCCAAATTTCGAGAGAATCGGTTTACAAATGACCATTTTATTGCATTATTACTGAAAATCGGAAGAACATATATATGGGAGCTATATCTAAATCTCAACCGATTTTGACCAAACTCTATGTATATTGTGCTAGTCATCGAGGAAAGCATTGTGTAATATTTTGGCAACATTGATCAATAAATGTGCTTACAGTGGCTCTAGGAGTGAAAATCGGGCGATATATATATATGAGAGCTATATCTAAAACTGAATCAATTTCCATAAAATTCACCAGTAATATTGAGAGTCAAGTGAAAGTCCCTCCTGCCAAATTTCGAGAAAATCGGTTAACAAATGACCATTATATTGCATTATTACTGAAAATCGGAAGAACATATATATGGGAGCTATATCTTAATGTGAACCGATTTTGACCAAACTCTATGCATATTGCGGTAGTCATCGGGGAAAGCAGTGTGCAATATTTTGGCAAGATTGGTCAATAAATGTGCTTGCAGAGGCTCTGGGAGTAAAAATCGGGCGATATATATATATATGAGAGCTATATCTAAATCTGAACCGATTTCCATAAAATTCATAAGTAATATTGAGAGTTAAGTGAAAATCCCTCCTGCCAAATTTCGAGAGAATCGGTTAACAAATGACCATTTTATTGCATTATTACTGAAAATTGAATGAAGATATATATGGGAGATATATCTAAAACTGAACCGATTTTGAGCACACTCCATGTATATTGTGGTAGTCGTCGGAGAAAGCGTTGTGCAATATTTTGGCAAGATTGGTCAATAAATATGCTTGCAGTGATTCTAGAAGTTAAAATCGGGCGATATATATATGTGAGAGCTATATCTAAATCTGAACCGATTTCCACGAAATTCACCAGTAATGCCGCAAAAAATCCTTCCTGCCAAGTTTTGAGAGAATCGGTGAACAAATGACCATTTTATTGCATTATTACTGAAAATCGGACGAACATATATATGGGAGCTATATGCAGATCTGAACCGATTTTTTCCAATTTCAATAGGCTTCGTCTCTAGGCCGAAAAACATGCCTGTACAAAATTTGAAGATGATCGGATGAAAACTGCGACCTGTCTTTGTACACAAAATAACATGGACAGACGGACGGACATACAGACGGACGGACGCACAGACAGACAGACGGACAGACAAACAGGCAGACGGACATAGCTAAATCGAATCAGAAAGTGATTCTGAGTCGATCGCTATACTTATCAATGGGTCTGTCTCTCTTCCTTTTGGGTGTTACAAACTAATTCACTAAGTTATAAATACCCTGTACCACAGTAGTGGTGTAGGATATAAAAACGCGTTCAAAGAAATTGTCAAATGCCATACTTGGTGGAGGGTAAAAATAATTCAGCGCGGCCGAAATTTATTCAGCGAAATCTTATATATAAAAATCAATTTGTGTTTGTTTGTAGGTTTGTTTGTTTGTGTGTTACTTATAGACTCAGAAACGGCTGAACCGATTTTCTTGAAATTTTCACAGATGGTGCATAATGACCCCGTGGTGAAAATAGGGTACTACATTTTTTTGATATCTGAAGGGGGGGGGGGGGGCGGACCCTCCCCCTTACCTTAATTTTCAGAAACACCAGATCTCGGATATGGGTGGTGCGATTTAATCGAAATTTTGTGCGCTCTCATATAGTACCCTGAAAATAAAAATTTGGTATCCAAATTTCGGATGGGGTATCTAGGGGGGCTGCCCCACCCTAAAACCTATCAAACATATATTTAGACCAATCACGGCAATATGGGACTCAAATGAAAGGTATTTAGGATAAGAAAACGTATCTGATATCTAATTGTCGAACCAAGTGCTAGGGGAACCACCCCAAACCCCAAAACACCTCTTGATCGGACATATTTACCGACCATGGCAATATGGGAGTCAAATGAAAGATGTTTGCGAGTAGAATACGAATCTGATATCCAAATGTGGGACCACGTTCGGGAAAAGTGTCTAAGGGGGGCAACCCAAACCCCACAACACCACCCAAATAGTAAGTATTTTCTGACTATTGCAATATGAGGCTCCAATAAGAGGGTTTTTAAAGTGGAACACGAATCCGATATATATTTTCAAGGCCAACTCACTGAAGGGCCGCCCATCCCCCAAAACACCCCCCAAGCCGGTCACGTTTGCCGACTATGGAAATATGGGAGTAGACCACATATCTGATATCAACATTAGGGGTCAACTGTTTAGCGGACGTACTACCACCACAACAACCCCCAAATAGGACGTATTTGCTCACCAAGACAATTTGGGTCTTAAATCCAAACTTTAATTCGTAGACCAATAAAGATCATGTGGGATTCAGATAAAGGAACTTATATTGTTAAACTGTAAATCAAGTTAGCATGGAATTTCACAAAAAGATCTTTAATTGTCGAAAATAAATATTCCAAGGAAACTTTTGTTCCATATATAAAGTAAAAGAAGGCGCAGCTCGGCTGTTGGGAGGCTTAAAGTTACTTACTGTTGCAAATTTCAGCGAAATCGGGTAATAAATAAAGTTTTTATGGGCTTCAGACCCTTTATCGGCAGATCGGTCTATATGGCAGCTGTATCTAAATATTGTCCGATCTGTACCATATTTGGGTCGGATGTTGGGAGGTCTTATCCTACTCACTGTTTCAAATTTCAGCAAAATCGGATGAAAAATAACGTTTTTATGGGCTTCAGACCCTTTATCGGCAGATCGGTCTATATGGCAGCTATATCTAAATGTAGTCCGATCTGAACCATATTTAGGTCAGATGTTGGGTGGCCTAAAGCTACTCACTGTTTCAAATTTCACCAAAATCGGTTAAAAAATAACGCTTTTATGGGCTTCAGACCCTTTATCGGGAGATCGGTCTATATGGCAGCTATATCTAAATGTGAACCGATTTAATACAAATTTAGGTCAGATGTCGGGAGGCTTAAAGTAACTCTCTGTTGAAAATTTCAGCGAAATCGGGTAATAAATAAAGCTTTTATGGGCTTCAGACCCCTTATCGGCAGATAGGTCTAAATGGCAGCTATATTTAAATATAGTCCGATCTGAACCATGTTTAGGTCGGATGTTGGGAGGCTTAAAACTGTAGACTGTTCCAAATTTCAGCCAAATCGGAAAAAAATTAAAGCTTTTATGGCCTTCAGACCCTTTATCGGGAGATCGGTCTATATGGCAACTATATCTAAATATGGTCCGATATAGACCATATTTGGGTCGGATGTTGGGAGGCTTAAAACTGCACACTGTTCCAAATTTCAGCGAAATCGGATAAAGAATAAAGCTTTTATGGTCTTCAGACCCTCTATCGGGAGATCGGTCTATATGACAGCTATATCTAAATATAGTCCGATCTGAACCATATTTGGGTCCTAATTCGGAAGGCCTCGAGTTACTCACCGTTTCAAATTTCAGCTAAATCGGATGAAAAATAACGTTTTTATGGGCATTGGATAGTTTATCGGCAGATCGGTCTATATAGCAGCTAAGTCCAAATATGGTCCGATTTGGCCCGTTCAAGAACTTAACCAACGTGCATCAAAAAGACGTATCTGTGCCAAATTTCATCTCAATATATCCATTTTTGAAGGCTGTAGAGTGATTACAACAGACGGACGGACAGACACACGGACATCGTTAAATCATCTTAGAATTTTACGACGATCCGAAATATATATACTTTGTAGGGTCGAAAATTGATATTTCGATGTTGCAAACGGAATGACTAAATGAATATACCCTCAATCCTACGGTGGTGGGTATAAAAATTAAGTCAAAAATTTTGATATTTTTAACGATTATTTTCTACAAATTTCATTCTCAGGTAAATTTTTGCAAACTATTTTTATAGAATTTTTTTTTGTAATTTTTTATTTTATGATCTCTCCTATTTCTTTTCACATATTCTTTGGATACAAACTAACCTTTCCCCAACATCGTTTGCGTGTTTTTAAACTCATGTTTAACTATATTCGTTCATACCATAGCGATAAATGTTATAAATATTACCAGCTAGTCCTTCTTCCTTCCTGCATTTAAATTTAATGACTTTTCGCAACCTCCCCCAGCAATTTTATAACAAAATTGCGTTTCTTTTGATATTCTGAGAAAAGCTTCATACAATAA
>NC_081556.1:148717999-148733315 GCF_963082655.1 Stomoxys calcitrans | reverse complement strand
CCCTCGCTCCATGTCAGCCTGGAGTGATATCAGTCGCAGCAGCATGCGTTTGGATGAAAGGTAAGCAAATGCCAAGAGAAAAAGATGAAAAAAATCAAGAAAAGCATAGTTAATCGAACACATTTATTTACTTTCTTTGGATAAACAATTTTTTTCATACCCTCCACCATAAGATGGGGGTATACTAATTTCGTCATTTTGTTTGTAACTCTTCGAAATATTCATCTAAGAACCCATAAAGTCGATGTAGCCATGTCCGTCTGTCAGTTGAAAGCACGCTAACTTTCGAAGCAGTAATGCCAGCCGCTTGAAATTTTGCTCAAATACTTCTTATTGGTGTAGGTCGGTCGGGATTGTAAATGGACCTAATCGGTCCATGTTTTGATATAGCTACCATAAAAACCGATGTTGGAGCTTGACTTCTTGAGCCCCTAGAGGACGCAATTCTTATACGATTTGGCTGAAATTTGGCATGACGTGTTTCGGTATGACTTCCAACAACTGAGCTAAGTATGGTTTAAATCGGTTCATTACCTGATATAGTTGTCATATAAACCGATCTGGGATCTTGATTTCTTGAGCCTTTAGAGGACGTAATTCCTATCTGATTTAGCTGAAATTTAGCAGCACGTGTTTTATTATGACTTCCAACAACTACGCTAAGTATGGTTCAAATCGGTCCATAACCTGACATAGCTGCCATATAAACCGATCTTGGATCTTGACTTCTTGAGCTTCTAGAGAGCGCAATTACTTTCCGATTTGGCTGAAATTTAGTGTGACGTGTTTTGTTATGACTTCCAACAACTGTGCTAAGTATGGTGGAAATCGGTCCATAACCTGATATAGCTGTCATATAAACCGATCTGGCGTTTTTAACTTCTTGAGCCTCTAGAGGGCGCAGTTACTATCCGATTTGGCTGAAATTTTGAACAACGGCTTTTCCCGTAACCTTCAACATACGTATCAAGTATGGTCTGAATCCGCCTATAGCCTGATAAAGCTCCCATATGAACCGATCTCCCTACTTCATTTCTTGAGTTTCTAGAGTGCGCAATTCTTATCCGATTTTGCTGAAATTTGGCATGACGTGTTTTGTTATGAATTCAAACAACTGTGCTAAGTATGGTGGAAATCGGTTCATAACCTGATATAGCTGTCATATAAAGGGATCTGGGATCTTGACTTCTAGAGCCTCTAGAGAGCGCAATTATTATCCGATTTGGCTGAAATTCACCTTGACCTTCAACATACGTATCAAATATGGTCTGAATCGGTCTGTAGCCTGAAGCAGCATCGGTCCATAGCCTGAAGCAGCACAACAGAGATACCGAGCAAAGAACTCTACAAATTTGATCCATGGTGGAGGGTATATAAGATTCGGCCCGGCCGAACTTAGCACGCTTTTACTGGCACAGGTGTTTGCTGTTTGTGTTTATTTTGAATTTCATTTTATTTTGTCGAAATTAAGAAAATAGAAAACCGAAAACATTTATCTTGCCATGATTTGTTTATGACCAATTGGGTCCATGGACACACATGTAGGCATATTGTCCATATGTCTGGGATTTTCTTATTAATCACTTGAGACACATACATGACCAAGAAAATGTAAACCAGAACACCTACATTTTATGCCCCAAAGTGATTTTTGTCTTTATTTTGTGCTACTTGCATCATTTCTATAAATCGTTGAGGCATAGAATATATGGCGGGTTAACACATCTGTTGTAGATTTTGGAGTCACTGATAGATTTAAAACGATGATGACTTGTACCACAGATCTTAAATATTTAACAAAGGGAATTGATATGAAGGTATGTAAACTATTTGAAATTCCCAGACGACAGTGAAGATGGTTATGAACCCTTCACATTTGATACCATATTTCTTGATTTAAATTTGCTTTCTGGAATACTACAATAGATAATAAAAAACAAGTAAAAAGGCATTAAGTTCGGCCGGGCCGAATCTTATATACCCTCCACCATGGATAGCGTTGGTCAAGTTCTTTGCGCGGTATCTTTTTTAAGGCAAACAAAGAATATTGGATAAGATCTGTTATGGTATAGGAGCTAAATCAAGTTATAGCCCGATTCGGACCATAAATGAATGCTGAACATTGTAGAAGTCATTGCCTAATATTTCAGTTCATTCGGATAAGAATTGCGCCTTGTAGGGGGCTCTAGAAGCAAAATAGGGAGATAGGTTTATATGGGGGCTGTATCAAGCTATTGATCGATTCAGACCATATTAGACTCGTATGTTGAAGGTCATGAGAGAAGCCGTTGTACAAAATTTCTGCCAAATCGGTTGACAATTGCGCCCTCTAGAGGCTCAAGAAGTCAAGATCCCAGATCGGTTTATGTGGAAGCTATATTAAAACATAAACCGATTTAAATCATACTTAGCGCAATTGTTGGAAGTAATACCAAAACACCTCATGTAAAATTTCAGCCAAATCGGATGACAATTGTGCCCTCTAGAGGCTCAATAAGTCAATATTCCAGATCGGTTTATATGGCGGCTATATCAGGTTGTGTACCGATTTGCGCCATACTTAGCACAGTTATTGAAAGTCGTAACAAAACACCTCATGCTAAATTTCAGCCAAATCGGATCACAATTGCGCCATCTAGAGGTTCAAGAAGTTAAGACCCAAGATCGGTTTGTATGGCAGCTATATCAGGTTATGTACCGATTTGCGCCATACTTAGCACAGTTATTGAAAGTCGTAACAAAACACCTCATGCGAAATTTCAGCCAAATCGTATCACAATTGCGCCCTCTAGAGGTTCAAGAAGTTAAGACCCAAGATCGGTTTGTATGGCAGCTATATCAAAACATAGACCGATTCAAACCATACTTAGCGCAGTTATTGGAAGTTATAAAAAAACACCTCATGAAAAATTTCAGCCAAATCGGATCACAATTGCGCCCTCTAGAGGCTCAAGAATTAAAGATCCCAGATCGGTTTATATGGCAGCTGTATCAGGTTATACATCGATTTGCACCATACTTAGCACAGTTATTGGAAGTCATAATAAAACAACTCATGCAAAATTTCAGCCAAATCGGATCACAATTGCGCCCTCTAGAGGCTCAAGAAATAAAGATCCCAGATCGGTTTATATGGCAGCTATATCAGGTTATGTATCGATTTGCAACAACCTTAGCACAGTTATTGGAAATCATAACAAAACACTTCGTGCATAATTTCAGCCAAATCGGATCACAATTGCGCCCTCTAGAGGTTCAAGAAGTCAAGACCCAAGATCGGTTTATATGGCAGCTAGATCAAAACATAGACCGATTCAAACCATACTTAGGACAGTTATTGGAAGTCATAATGAAACACCTCATGCAAAATTCCAGCCAAATCGGATAAGAATTGCGCCCTCTAGAGGCTCAAGAATTCAAGACCCAAGATCGGTTTATATGACAGCTATATCAAAACATAGAGCGATTTGAATCATTCTTGGCACAGTGGTTGGAAGTGATACAAAAACACCACGTGCAAAATTTCAGTCAAATCGGACGAGAATTGCGCCCTCTAGCGGCTCATGAAGTCAAGATCCCAGATTGGTTTATATGGCAGCTATATCAAAACATGGACCGATTTGCGCCATACTTATCACAGTTATTGGAAATCATAATGAAACACCTCATGCAAAATTTCAGCCAAATCGTATCACAATTGCGCCCTCTAGAGGTTCAAGAAGTCAAAACCCAAGATCGGTTTATATGGCAGCTGTATCAGATTATGTACCGATTTGCACCATACTTAGCGCAGTTATTGGAAGTCATAAAAAAACACCACGTGCAAAATTTCAGTCAAATCGGACGAGAATTGCGCCCTCTAGCGGCTCAAGAAGTCAAAATCCTAGATCGGTTTCTATGACAGCTATATCAGGTTATGTACCGATTTGCGCCATACTTACTACAGCAGTTGGAAGTGATACCAAAACACCACGTGTACAATTTCAGTCAAATCGGGTGAAAATTGCGCCCTCTAGAGGCTCAAGAAGTCAAGATCCTAGATCGGTTTGTATGGCAGCTATATCGAAACATGGACCGATTTGGCCCATTTACAATTCCAACTGACCTACACTTATAAAAGGTATTGGTGCAAAATTTCAAGCGCCTAGGTTTACTCTTTCGAAAGTTAGCGAACGCACTCTAACTTTTCGACAGATGGACGGACGGACGGACATGGCTAGATCGACTTGAAATGTCATAACGATCCAAAATATATATGGGGTCTTGGGCGCATATTTCGAGGTGTTACAAACAGAATGACGAAATTAGTATACCCCCATCCTATGGTGGAGGGTATAAAAAGAGGTTATTCCGTGCTACTTACAAAATCCTTAAGCTACATTTGAGTCGTACGTAGACTTTTGTTGCCCACTGTATACCTTAGCAATTATTTAATATGTTACAAATCAAAGATTAGCTGTGTTTAGTTACCACATTCCAATCGTCAACTACGATTCAAAGCCAAAAATTCCCAACCAAGAGATACTTTAACCGAAATTCTGAATAAAATGTTTGGCAACTTTTCTTATTGCCCACATTTGAAGACCTATCTTGGCCTTAGATGATAGAAATTCGTGCACAACTTTCGCTTGTAGAGGAGTTCGTAACATTTGCCCTAAGGAACTTAGCATAGCCTTAGTTTTCCCTTTCGCTCTTCTTCTTCCTCTGTTTGCATTGAATAAATTCAGTGATTTGGTTAGGAGAATCTTAAAAAGGAAGTCCATTAGAAACATGTCAAAATCCAAATCACCCATATTATAATAAGAGAAGCAAATATTTACACACACACACACATACACTCACACAAAGACCTTGTACCACAAGAGTTCATTTTGGTAAACCACACATCTAAATTAACTTTCATGTTGAGCGGATTAATTCTGACCCGGATTAATTTCACAAAACTATTATGAAGGTCAAGTATTACTGGACCCAATTCCCTGCAGACGTATGACCTTTGTTCGAACTGTGTTCAATGATGTTATGCTTTGAACCCAAAAAATGTTACTCCTGTCCAGGGAACTCTTACCCCAATCATAAGACACCCCCCCATAACTGCTAAGGACTTGGAGATTCCAATGCCAGCAAGAATGAAAGCTTAAAAGGAAAATCATGTTCAAGAAAAATATTTATGCTAAAACCAATCACATTCAATGTTTATTAGGGTGGAGGCAGCTGTAGTAAGGGGTTAACGAAGAAGAATAAAATTCCTTGAGTTACCATAGGACAAGTGTGACAAGGGGGTATTGTTTATATCCACCAGCATATTTTACAACTCTGCCCCGCCTCAAAAACAAAAAAGACCCCCAGAACATAACAGAAATTTCTGATTGACACAAATTTCTTGGGGTATGAACATGAATTATGGATATTCTTTCCCTTTTAAACGAGATGTGCTTGAAAGCAGACAGACAGAGAGACACCGACAAAAGGACACACGCGTGTTAGAGCATCTCCTAAGGAGCTGTATGAAGGAATTCATCAGGATATGCGCTAGCATCAATTTAAGTCTCTGCATTTGTTTACCTTCCCCCGCAAGGGGGGAGGAAAATGGAAATGGAATCCCCTTGAAATGGAATTCGTGCAGTATCCTGAGCGTCACTTAGTATCATCGTTTCATAGTTACTCTGGGTAAATAATACCAAAGGATCTGTTTTTTTTTTCGTTGGAGGGATAACATTTGATTTAGGTGTTGCTGCAACCGTATTAGCCATAAAAGTGAATATCTTAAGCTGCAGCTTTCGTTTAAGACATTCGGGGCGTTTCAGTTCACATTTTATGGCATACCAAAATCCCCTCTTGTGACACATACAGGTGTCACGGGATTTTTGGGGTTTTTTTTTCAGGGATATTTACACAAATTGAAATGTGCTTTATTCCTATAAGATTGAAAGGTCCAATATTTTTATTGCTGCTAGGCAACCATAAGACGATTGTATGAAAAATGACATGCCTTGGGGCAATTTAAGAAGTTCTTACATCACTTTAACATGTGTGGGGAAGGTGTCATAAAGAAATTTGTATGAATAGCTAAACAAGTGCAGAACGGTTAAGTATATGTCCTTCAGCTTTTTGATGCTCGACACCAGAGAAGGTATGACTCAGTTACAATCAGTAAGGAAAGTCGGGCGGTGCCGACTGTATAATACCCTACACCTGCCCTATAAATACAATGTGAGACCTATGGGTTGCCCAAAAAGTAATTGCGGATTTTTCATATAGTCGGCGTTGACAAATTTTTTCACAGTTTGTGACTCTGTAATTGCATTCTTTCTTCTGTCACTTATCAGCTGTTACTTTTAGCTTGCTTTAAAAAAAAAGTAAAAAAAGTATATTTGATTAAAGTTCATTCTAAGTTTTATTAAAAATGCATTTACTTTCTTTTAAAAAATCCGCAATTACTTTTTGGGCAACCTAATATATCCAATTCTGAGTCAATTTTGATTGAGCTCGGCGAGCAAATATGGCCAAAATATTAAACCACCGTTGACAAATGACAACATTTTGGCAAATTACCCAAAATCTGACGCACTTATATATGGGAGCTATACGTACTTCTGAACCGATTTCAAGAAAAATTTCTCAGATAATGTAGTGGTCGTCGAGGAAAGCGTTGTGGAAAATTTTGGCAAGATTGGTCAAACAATGCGCTTGCAGTGGTTCTTGGGGATGAAAATCTGGCCATATACCTATATGACAGCTATATCTAAATCTGAACCGATTTCTATGAAAATCACCAGTTATATTGGGAGTCAAGAAAAAGTCCCTCCTGCCAAATTTTGAGAGAATCGGTTAACAAATGACCATTTTATTGCATTATTACTGAAAATCGGACGAACTTATATATGGGAGCTATATCTTAATCTGAACCGATTTCGAGCAAACTCCTCAGATACTGTGGCAGTCATTGAGGAAAGCGTTTTGCAAAATTTTGGCAAGTTTGCTCAATAAATTTGCTTGCAGTGGCTCTAGGAGTGAAAGTCGGGCGATATATATATATGAGAGCTATATCTAAATCTGAAGCGATTTCCATAAAATTCACAAGTAATATTGAGAGTCAAGTGAAAGTCCCTCCTGCCGAATTTCGAGAGAATCGGTTAACAAATGACCATTTTATTGCATTATTATTAAAAATCGGACGAACTTATATATGGGAGCTATATCTTAATCTGAACCGATTTCGAGCAAACTTCTCAGATACTGTGGCAGTCGTTGAGGATAGCGTTTTGCAAAATTTTGGCAAGATGGGTCAATAAATGTGCTTACAGTGGCTCTAGGAGTGAAAATCGAGCGATATATATACATGAGAGCTATATCTAAATCTGAACCGATTTCCATAAAATTCACCAGTACTATTGAGAGTCAAGAGAAAGTCCCTCCTGCCAAATTTCGAGAGAATCGGTTAACAAATGACCATTTTATTGCATTATTACTGAAAATCGGACGAACTTATATATGGGAGCTAAAGGGTGATTTTTTTGAGGTTAGGATTTTCATGCATTAGTATTTGACAGATCACGTGGGATTTCAGACATGGTGTCAAAGAGAAAGATGCTCAGTATGCTTTGACATTTCATCATGAATAGACTTACTAACGAGCAACGCTTGCAAATCATTGAATTTTATTACCAAAATCAGTGTTCGGTTCGAAATGTGTTCATTCACCGTTCAGAGATGAGGCTCATTTCTGGTTGAATGGCTACGTAAATAAGCAAAATTGCCGCATTTGGAGTGAAGAGCAACCAGAAGCCGTTCAAGAACTGCCCATGCATCCCGAAAAATGCACTGTTTGGTGTGGTTTGTACGCTGGTGGAATCATTGGACCGTATTTTTTCAAAGATGCTGTTGGACGCAACGTTACGGTGAATGAACACATTTCGAACCGAACACTGATTTTGGTAAAAAAATTCAATGATTTGCAAGCGTTGCTCGTTAGTAAGTCTATTCATGATGAAATTTCAAAGCATACTGAGCATCTTTCTCTTTGACACCATGTCTGAAATCCCACGTGATCTGTCAAATACTAATGCATGAAAATCCTAACCTCAAAAAAATCACCCTTTATATCTAAAATTCAACCGATTTCCCTGAAATTCACAAGTAATATTGAGAGTCAAGTGAAAGTCCCTTCTGCCAAATTTCGAGAAAATCGGTTTACAAATGACCATTTTATTGCATTATTACTGAAAATCAGACGAACATATATATGGGAGCTATATCCAGATCTGAACCGATTTTGACCAAACTCTATACATATTGCGGTAGTCGTCGAGAAAAGCGTTTTGCAAAATTTTGCCAAGTTTGGTCAATAGATGTGCTTGCAGTGGCTCTAGGAGTGAAAATCGGGCAATATATATATATGAGAGCTATATCCGAAACTGAACCGATTTTCACGAAATTCACCAATAATATCGAGAGTCGTTCCTGCCAAGTTTCGAGAGAATTGGTTAACAAATGACCACTTTATTGCATTATTACTGAAAATCAGACTAACATATATGGGGGAGCTATATCCAGATCTGAACCGATTTCTCTGAAATATACCAGTAATATCGAGAGTCATAAGAAAATCCTTCCTGCCAAATTTCAAGAGAATTGGTCAATAAATGACTATTTTATTGCATTATTACTGAAAATCAGACGAACATATATATGAGAGCTATATCCAGATTTGAACCGATTTTTTTCAAATTCAATAGGCTTCGTCTCTAGGCCGAAAAACATGAAAGTACCAAATTTGAAGACGATCGGATGAAAACTGCGACCTGTACTTTGTACACAAAATAACATGAACAGACAGACGGGTGGACAGACAGACGGACGGACAGACAGACAGACGGACATAGCTAAATCGAATCAGAAAGTGATTCTAAGTCCATCGGTATACTTATCAATGGGTCCATCTTTCTTCCTGTTGGGTGTAACAAACTAATTCACTAAGTTATAATACCCTATACCACAGTAGTGGTGTAGGGTATAAAAACGCATTCAAAGAAATTATCAAATGTCATACTTGGTGGAGGGTAAAAATAATTCAGCCCAGCCGAATTTTATTCGCTCTTAGTCGTTTTTGTTTAAATGCTGACAAGATAATACATTTTTAATGAAAACAAGTAAAAAGGCATTAAGTTCGGCTGGGCCGAACTTTGGATACCCTCCACCTCGGGTATATATTGTATGTAAAACCCATTTCGTCACAATCCGGTGAAAATTGGTTAACTTATGCACCCAAATTCGGCACGGACATTGAGTGGTCTAATACAGATGTCACTATTCAATCTTGTAGAACAAAATATTGGTCTTTTTGGCACATATATATTCAATTATAAATCGATCTGAACCATATTAAGGTCGGATATAGCGAAGCTCAGAAAAACTCACTGTTTCAAATTTCGGCGAAATCGGGTAATAAATAAAGCTTTAATGGGCTTCAGTCCCCTTATCGGCAGATAGGTTTATATGGCAGCTATATCTAAATATAGTTCGATCAGAACCATATTTAGGTCAGATGTCGGTAGGTCTTAACCTACTCACTGTTTCAAATTTCAGCGAAATCGAGTATTAAATAAAGCTTTTATGGGCTTCAGTCCCCTCATCGGCAGATCGGTCTATATGGCAGCTATATCTAAATATAGTCCGATCTGAACCATATTTGGGTCCTATGTTAGATGGCCTAAAGCTACTACTCACTGTTTTAAATTTCAGCGAAATCGGGTAATAAATAAAGCTTTTATGGGCTTCAGACCCCTTATCGGCAGATCGGTCTATATGGCAGCTATATCTAAATATAGTCCGATCTGAACCATATTTAGGTCGGATATTGGGAGGTCTTATTCTACTCACCGTTTCAAATTTCAGCAAAATCGGATGAAAACTTACGTTTTTATGGGCATTAGACCTTTTATCGGAAAATCAGTCTATATAGCAGCTATATCCAAATATGGTCCGATTTGGCCCATTCAAGAACTTAAATAGCGTGCATTTAAAAGACGTATCTGTGCCAAATTTCAGCTCAATATCTCAATTTTTTAAGGCTGTAGAGTGATTTCAACAGACGGACGGACAAAATTTTACCACGATCCTAAATATATATACTTTGAAGGGTCGGAAATTGATATTTCGATGTGTTGCAAACGGAATGACTAAATGAATATACCCCCTATCCCGCGGTGGTGGGTAAAAAAAATGGAGATACTGAGCTGAAACTTTACACAGATTTTTTTTTTTGTCCATAAGTAGGTTAAGTTCGAAGATGGGCTATATCGGACTACATCTTGATATAGCCCCGATATAGACAGGTCCGTCGATTTAAGGTCTTAGGCCCATAAAAGCCAGAATTTTTATCCAATTTCACTGAAATTTGGTCGCGATCGGTCCAGATTTAAGGCCTTGGGCCCATAAAAGGCGCATTTATTGCCTGATTTTGCCGGACAGTGAGTTGTGTTAGGCTATTCGACATCTTCCGTCAATTTGGCCCAGATCGGTCCAGATTTGGATATAGCTGCCGTTTACACCGATCCTCCGATTTAGGGTCTTAGGCCCATAAAAGCCACATTTATTATCCGATTTTGCTGAAATTTGGGACAGTGCGTTTTCTTAGACCCCTCGACATCCTTCGTCAATTTGGTTCAGATCGGTTCACATTTGGATATACCTGCCGTTTAGACCGATCCTCCGATTTAGGGTCTTAGGCCCATAAAAGCCACATTTATTATCCGATTTTGCTGAAATTTGGGACAGTGAGTTTTCTTAGACCCCTCGACATCCTTCGTCCATTTGGTTCAGATCGGTTCAGATTTGGATATAGCTGTCATATGGACCGATCCTTCGATTTAGGGTCTTAGGCCCATAAAAGCCACATTTATTATCCGATTTTGCTGAAATTTGGGACAGTGAGATGTGTGTTAGGCTATTCGACATCCTTTTTCAATTTGGTTCAAATCGGTCCAGATTTGGATAGAGCTGCCACATGGACCAATCCTTCGATTTAGGGTCTTAGGCCAATAAAAGCCATATTTATTATCCGATTTTGCTGAAATTTGGGACAGTCAGTTATGTTAGTCTATTCGACATCCTTCGTCAATTTGGCTAAGATCGGTCCAGATTTGGATATAGCTGCCATATAGACCGATCTCTGGATTAAATGTTTTGGGCCCATAAAAGGCGCATTAATTGTCCACATTCGCGGAAATTTGGGACAGTGATATGTGTTAGACTCTTCGACAACATTATTTAATTTGGCCCAGATTGTATCAAGTTTGGATATGGCTGCCATATAGACCGATTTAAGGTTTTGGGCCCATAAAAGGAGCATTTATTCTCCGATGTCGACAAAATTTGAGACAGTAAGTTGTGTTAGGGCCTTCGAAAACCTACTTCAATTTGGCCCAGATCGGTTCAAATTTGAATGTAGCTCCCATATAGACCGATCTCTCGATTTACAGTCTTGGCCCCATAAAAGGTGCGTTTATAATTCACAGTGATTTATGTTAGGCTTTCCGACATCCGTGTCGGTCAATATTTGGATTTAGCTACCAAAAAGACTAATATTTTGTTCTACAAAATTGATAAATGTCTTGTACTTATTACACCACACAATGTCCGTGCTGAATTTGGTCCAAATCGGACCAAATTCTTTCATTCTCAGGTAAATTTTTGCAAACTACTTTTAACAGAAATAATTTTTTTTTTTTAATTTCTTTCCTATTTCTTTTCACATATTCTTTGGATACAAACAAACCTTTCCTAAAAACGTTTGGGTGTTTTTAAACTCATGTTTAACCATATTCGTTCATACCATAGCGATAAATGTTATAAATATTGCCTGCTAGTCCTTCTTCCTTCCTGCATTTAAATTTAATGACTTTTCGCAACCTCCCCCCAGCAATTTTATAACAAAATTGCGTTTCTTTTGATATTCCAAGAAAAGCTTCATACAATAATTTCGGTGGATGTCAAGTTATCAACAAGTATGCAATTAACAACAGTGTTTAACAAATCCTCCCACATTAATTTGCGCTTGTGTATGTGGTGGGTTAACAAATTCGTAGTTAGTTTTTCCCCCTCATGCAAGAAAAAAACTGAAAACTGAAAACCTCCTTCAAATCCTTTCGGCTAACAACAACAGTAGCAGCAGAAACAACAACAACATCAACAGCATAATGATGATGTCGATGTTGATGTGTTCTGCTTCTGTGATACATTGAAGGAAGGGAAAATGTTGTGAATGCCCTTGGCCGACTTAAAGTGTTTTCAGTGCTTCCTTCTTTGCCTCTGTGCAACTTTCTATTTAAGATTCAAGGAGAAGAGGCAAGGGAGGATAATGCTTTTGTGCGCTTTGGAGGGTGGTATTGTAGCAGATGCTGGATACATTTGAATATATGGTGGAATGTAAGGATATATCTTGAGATTATTACGCATAGCCATACCCATACCCATTTTGTCTATGTCAATGTTTGAGGCAGTGTGTGTGTGTGTGTGTGTGTGTACTTATTCAAGTTCATATAATGCAAACTTTAGTAATAACTGAAAAATAAAATAAAAAAAAAAACATCCTCTCTTCTATTTATGGCAGCAGCAGCGGCAAATGTTGAACTAGGTCGTTTTACTATTTTGCCCTCTGGGAATTTTTGTTTGAATATATTTTTCTCGTTTAAAAATGTAAGCAGATTTTGTTTTTTTTTTTTTGTTTAAATATTTTCACAAACATAATTGAGAAATTTTAATAATTTAAAAACTTTCCTAATATTTTGCTGTCACAAAAAATTATTACAATGTGCCTATAGTGATAGGGGAGAAAGTCATCAAGTTATGCTTTAATGAAGTTTTTTACTAAAATTAAAAATACCAAGCCGAAAATTTTCAAGTTCCTTGTATTTGCATAAATTCTGGATAGTTTTTTATACCCACCACCAAAGGATAGGGGGTATATTCCTTTAGCCATTCCGTTTGCAATACATCGAAATATCAATTTCCGACCCTACAAAGTATATATATTTCGGATCGTTGTAAAATTCTAAGACGATTTAACGATGTCCGTGTGTCTGTCTCTCTGTCCGTCCGTCTATCCGTCCGACCGTCTGTCTGTTGTAATCACTCTACAGGCTTCAAAAATTGAGATATTGAGCTGAAATTTGGCACAGATACGTCTTTTTGATGCACGCTGGTTAAGCTCTTGAAGGGGCCAAATCGGACCATATTTGGATATAGCTGCTATATAGACCGATTTTGCGATAAAGGGTCAAATTCCCATAGAAACTTTATTTTTCACCCGATTTTGCTGAAATTTGAGGCTTCTCAACAACTGAACTAAGTATGGTTCAGATCGGACTACTTTTGCAACAGTGGGTTATTTTCATCCTCCCGACATTTGACCTTGATATGGATTAGATCGGACTATATTTAGATATAGCTGCCATATAGACCAATCTGCCGAGGTATTAAGGTCTTAAGCCCATAAAAGCCGCAATTATTACCCGATTTGGCTGAAATTTTAAATGGTGAATTTTCCTTGCCGACCGACATTCGACTCAAATATGGTTCAGATCGTACTAAATTTCGATGCAGCAGCCGTATAGACGGATCTGACGATTAAGGGTTTTGAGCTTATAAAATCCGTATTTGTTTCCCGATTTCGCTGGAATTTGATACCGTGACTTGCATTAACCACTGTGGTACAGGGTATTATAAGTTTGTGCATTTCTTTGCAACGCTAAGAAGGAGAAAAGCTTGACTCATTGATAAGTATACCAATCGACTCAGAATCACTTTCTGATTCGATTTGGCCATGTCCGTCTGTGAGTCCATGTATTCTTGTCATCAAGGTACACGTCGTATTTGTTGTCCAATCGTCACGAAGTTTCGCATATGTCACTTTTTTGGCCCAAGGACAAACGCTATTGATTTTGGTAAAAATCTGTTCAGATTTAGATATAGCTCCCATATGTATGTATCGCCCGATTTGCACTTAAATTGCCGTAGTAAGAACAATTTTCAACCGATCTGCACAAAATTTCGCACGGATTGTTTTGCTGCTGATCTTAACATATTTGCTAGATTTCATCGAAATCGGTTCAGATTTGAATATAGCTCCCATATATATGTATCGCCTGATTTACACTTAACTGGTCCTAGTAGCTACAATTTTCAACCGATCTGCACAAAATTTGGCACGGATTGTATTGTTACTGATCTTAACATCTGTGCGAGATTTCATCAAAATCGGTTCAGATTTAGATATACCTCGCATATATATGTACCGCTCGATTTGTACTTAAATGGCCCTAGTAGCTAAAATTTTCAACCCATCTGCACAAAATTTGGCACGGATTGTTTTGTTACTGATCTTAACATCTGTTCAGATTTGGATGAAGCACTTATATGGCCGTAGTAACACAATTTTCAAACTATCCGTTTGAAAGTCGGTTCAAATTTAGATGTAGCTCTCAGCTCTCATTTAAATTTTTATATATTGCCCGAATTTATAATTGTAGGGTAGGTGTAGGGTATTATATAGTCGGCTCCGCCCGACTTTTGCCTGTCCTTACTGGTTAATGGTTATCTCTCATATGACTCCAGCAGGCTATTAAAGAGATCACACGATAGGACGGGGAGAGAGCCTCTGAAACCTCGTTTGGTATTGAACAGTTCGAAAAGGTTCTTTCCTATTTCAACTGAGGAGCGTTTATCAGCAAGCGTCATCCTGCAAAGTGGTATCCGTTTTGCAGGGATACCAAACGCAGACATGGCTTGAAATACCTTTTAACGTATGAGTCTGTCGTAGGCGACTTTGTAGCCAACGAAAAGATGGTAGGTGTTAATTTGTCCTTCTCGGGTATTTTCCAGGATTTGGCGCTGTGTAAATTTCTGGTCTATGGTGGATTTAGCAGCTCTAAAGACTGATTGGGCCCAATTATTTCGTTGACTTTAGACTTTAATCTTTCACAAACTTTGCTCGTTAGTATTTTGTATGCGATGGGGTGAAGACTTATTCCTCAGTAGTTGGCACATACTGTCTTTGCCACTTCCTTGTGTATGGGAAATACTATGTTGAAGTTCCAATTATCTTCTAGCCGAATTACGCAGACGAGCTGATGCATACGCCTTATCAGCGTGTTGCCTCCGGTCTTTAACAGTTCAGCGGGCAACCCATCGGCTACTACTGTCTTATTGCATTTCAGTCGGCAATCCATCGGCTCCTGCTGTCTTATTGTGTTTCAGCCGGCAATCTATCGGCTCCTGCTGTCTTATTGTATTTCAGCCGGGTTACTGCTACGAG
>NC_081556.1:148685499-148712999 GCF_963082655.1 Stomoxys calcitrans | reverse complement strand
TAATAAACTAGCCGTACCGGTCCGGTCCCGCTACACTGCGCCTTCTTTACCCCTCTAAAGTCTTTTTAAAGTGGGGATACTTCGCCCTGAATGTGGATATCGAATTTCTGCCACTGTGGCCCAAGCTAAAGCCTATGTTCGAGCTAAAAGCCTATGTTCCAAAAAAAAAAAAAAAAAATATCAACAACGTATATGGTCGTTCTATATTTGGATATAGCTACCAAAAAGACCAACATATTGTTCTACAAAATTGAACAATGACTTGAACCACTCAATGACCGCGTCGAATTTATAAATAAATACTCCTCTTATGGGGCCAAGACTTCAAATCGAGATATCGGTCTATAGGGCAGCTATATCCAAATCTAGACCGATTTGGACCAAATTTCAGAAAAATATTGAAGAACCTAACACAACTCAACTGTCCTAAATTTTGGCGAAATCGCCCAATAAATGCGCCTTTTATGGCCCCAAAACCTTAAATCGGTTTTGGTCGGTCTATATGACGGCTAAATACAAATCTGGACCGATCAGAGCCAAATTGAAGAAGAATGTCAAAGGGCCCAACACAACTCACTGTCCCAGATTTCGGCCACATCGTACAATAAATATGGCTTTCATGGGCCCAAAGCCTTAAATCGAGAGATCTGTCTCTATGGCAGCTATATGCAAATCTTGATCGATCTAGTCCAAATTGCAGAAATATGTCTAGGGGCTTAACTTAACACACTGTCCCAAATTTTGGCGAAATCGGACAATATATACGCCTTTTATGGGCCCAAAATCTTAAATCGAGGGATCGGTCAATATGGCAACTATATCCAAATCTGGACCGATCTGAGCCACATTAAAGAAGGATACCGAGTGTCCTAACACAACTCGCGTCCCACATTTAAGCAAAATCGGATAATAAATGTGGCTTATATAGGCCTAAGACCTTAAATCGGCAAATCGGTCCAACTCCTAACTTATCCTGGCTATAGACAAAGGGAACATGTGCAAAGTTTTAGCTCAATATCTTCATTTTTAAAGAGTGTAGCGTGATTTCAATAGACAGACAGACGGACAAACAGATGGACATGACTAGATTGTCTTAGATTTTTACGGCGATCAAGAATATATTGGGTTGCCCAAAAAGTAATTGCGGATTTTTTAAAAGAAAGTAAATGCATTTTTAATAAAACTTAGAATGAACTTTAATCAAATAGACTTTTTTTACACTTTTTTTCTAAAGCACGCTAAAAGTAACAGCTGATAACTGACAGAAGAAAGAATGCAATTACAGAGTCACAAGCAGTGAAAAAATTTATCAACGCCGACTATATGAAAAATCCGCAATTACTTTTTGGGCAACCCTATATACTTTATAGGTTGTCGGAAATGGATATTGCAAACGAAATTGCAAATGGATGTGTTGCAAACGAAATAACAAAATGAATATACCCCCATACATCGGTGGAGGCTATAGAAATTGACAATTTCAGTGTCTTCGCAATGTGGGTCGCCATTTACCCGATGTCATTTTCAAGACATGAAAACAAGTAAAAGCGTGTTAAGTTTGGCCAGGCCGAATCTTGGGAACCCACCACCATGGATTCTGCTAACATATGGGAGCTATATCTGGTTATAGACCGAACTGGGACCGTACTATGCGCAGTTGTTGAGACTCATAACAGAACCCTATACGCAAAATTTCAGCAAAATCGGATGAAAATTGCGACTTCCAGGGGCTCAATAAGTCAAATCGTTAGATCTGTTTATATGAGGGCTATATCATTTTCTTTATCGGTTTGGACCGTACTTAACATAGTTGTTGAAAGTCATAACAAAACTTCATGTGGAAAATGTTCAGCAAAATCGGATAAAAATTGCGGCTTCGAGGGGCTCAAGAAGTCAAATCGGAAGATCGGTTTATATGGGAGCTATATCTAAATCTGATCGGATATAGAAGAAGATTTAATTTTCATCCGTTTTGGCTGAAATTTTGAACAAAGACTTCAGTTATGACTTTAAATATCCATGCCAAGTATGATTCGAATCGGTCTATAAACAGATATAGACCCCATATAAAGCGATCCCCAGATTTGACTTCTTGAGGCCTTAGAAGCCTCAATTTTCATCCGATTTGGCTGAAATTTGGAACAAAGATTCGAGTTATGACTTCCAACTTCCATGCCAAGTATGATTAGAATCGGTTTTTAAACAGATATAAATCCCATATAAACCGATCCCCGGATTTGGTTTCATTACCCTCTAGGAGCCTCCATTTTCATCCGATTTGACTGAAATTTTCAACAAGAACTTGAGTTATGAGTTCCACCATCCATGTCGAGTATGATCTGAATCGGATTTGTCTTCTTGAGCTCTTAGAAGCCCAAATTTTCATCCGATTGTGGAGCAAAGACTTGTGTAATGACTTCCAAAATCCATGCCAAGTATGATACGAATCGGTCTATAAAGAGATATAGCTCCCATATAAACAGATCCCCCTGATTTGACTTGTCAGCCCTTAGAAGCCTAAATTTGCACCTGATTTGATTGAAACTTAGCCCAAACCCCTATGTTATGACTTATAACATCAGTGCCCAGTTATATCGGAATCGGTCAATATGCTGATATAGGCCCCCCTAAGAACCGATATCCCGATATGACTTCTTGAGACCAAAATAATTCAAATGCAAACTCAGTTAACAAGGATACATTTTTAGCGGAATCCATGGTGGGGGGTACCCAAGATTCGGCCCGGCTGAACTAAGCACGCTTTGACTTGTTTTTATTGACCTTTTAAAGAATTAAGTTTTTCTGGCTCACCCTGTGGTGCGTGAGTACCCAAAGCTCAACATAGCTGAACATAATAAGTTTCTGCTTTTTATACCCACCACCGTAGCATAGGGGGTCTATTCATTTAATCATTCCGTTTGCAACACATCGAAATATCAATTTCCTACCCTACAAATTATATATATTTCGGATCTATGTAAAATCTTAAGACGATTTAACCACGTCCGTATATCTGTCCTTCTATCCGTCTATCCGTCTGTCCGTCCGTCTGTTGCAATTACTCTACAGCCTTCAAAAATTGAGACTTTGAGCTGAAATTTGGCACAGATACGTTTTTTTGATGCAAGCTGGTTAAGTTGTTGAACGGGCCAAATTGGACCATATTTGGAAATAGCTGCTATATAGAGCGATTTTCCGATAAAGGGTCTAATGCCACTTAAAAACTTTTTTTATACGATCTTGCTAAAATTTGAAACAGTGGGTAGTTTTAGGCCTCCCGACAACTGACCCAAATATAGTACAGATCGGACTATATTCAGATATAGCTTCCATATAGACCGATCTCCCGAGAAAGGGTCTGAAGGCCATAAAACTTTAATTTTTATCCGATTTCGCTGGTCCAGAACGGACTATATTTAGGTATAGCTGTCATATAGACCGATCTCCCGATTAAGTGTCTGAAGGCAATAAAAGCTGTATTTATTTCCCAATTTCGCTGAAATTTGAAACAGTGGGTTATTTTATGCCTCCTGACATCTGACCCAAATATGGATTAAATCGGTCCTTATTTAGATATATTAGGTTGCCCAAAAAGTAATTGCGGATTTTTCATATAGTCGGCGTTGACAATTTTTTTTACAGCTTGTGACTCTGTAATTGCATTCTTTCTTCTGTCAGTTATCAGCTGTTACTTTTAGCTTGCTTTAGCAAAAAAAGTGTAAAAAAAGTATATTTGATTAAAGTTCATTCTAAGTTTTATTAAAAATGCATTTACTTTCTTTTAAAAAATCCGCAATTTCTTTTTGGGCAACTCAATAGCTGCCATATAGACCGATCTCCCTATAAAGGGTCTGAAGGCCATAAAATCTTTATTTTTTAACCGATTTCGCTAAAATTTGAAACAGTTTGTTTTTCTGAGCCTCACTATATACCACCTAAATATGGTTCAGATCGGTTTATAATTGGATATATCTGCCTAAAAGACCAATATTTTGTTCTACAAAAGTGAATAGTGACACATATATTAGACCTCTAAATGTCCGTGTCGAATTTGGTTGCATAAGTTATCCAATTTTCACCGGATTCTGACGAAATGGGATTTACATACCTGAGATAGTGGGTATCCAAAGTTCGGCCCGGCCGAACTTAATGTCTTTTTACTTGTATTAAATCTCTCTAATTTATTTTCTTGAATTGTTTCCTTATTTAGAGTTCCTGTGTTGTTAAATTTGTGAGCTACATTTATTCGTTTTTCCAATAAATTTTCTTCAATTTCTTATTCAAATTAAAATTTATGTACAATTACGATTTATATGCCATACAAATCGCTTTAACATGCCAACCTTGATTGTAAGATTTTGCGATTATGTTGTACCTTACCAAAGGTATACTTGTAAGTGTGTGTGTGTGTGTGTGGGTGAATGTTTGGTAAACAGTGTACACATTACCATCGCCGTTATAAAGCAAAGAGTCACGTTACACAAAAAAGGTGAAGAGAAAAAATTTGTAAGGACTTAAACCAAGTTGCTTGAAGCCATTGTTGGCCTTGATATAGTTTTTCCAACTTATTCTTTTGAAACATAAGCACAGCTGTATCAGGTTCAATTCCATTTTCTGCCAAAATCAAATAGGTGGCCGAAACAGCCTTTCCCTTTTTAGCTTGACATTTTTGAAATTCTAAACCTATTTAAAAGTTGTTTAATTTCATTTAAAGCAAAAAATCATAGCATAACTTGTTCTTGTTAACGCCTAACTTTTATTTTCTTTTGTTGTTTATTTACAGGTGAGTTGAAATTTGTTTATCGCAACTGCTTAAGTTACAAAACCTCCCCCTCGTTTGTGCCTTCTCGCTTCTTAAAAGAGCATGAAGTTGTATAAAGGGGGAGGAAACATCGAAGATTGTAAGGGCAACACCAACCTCGTATACAGTGCCTTTAAGCTTTTAAGACAGGAAACGGAAACGGAAACAACAGTGTCAATTATTCGAGTACCTGCCTTGCAATGTTAAAGGTAAGCGAAGCTTAAAACCCATAAATTATTGTCATTCCCCAAAACAGGTTAAATGGTGTTGCAAATTCTCGCCCATCCCTTTTGCCAAAAAGTGGCAATTAATGTTTTTGTGTTGTTTTTTTTCTGCTTGGCCTCTGAGGAAAAGTGCATTTTGGTGGGGCTTATATTGTCCAGTGATGAAATGCCATAAATTTCAATTAAAACGAAGGCTATGAAGTAGCCTAGCCTTGACCACCATCAGCCTGTGTAGAGAAGAGTAAGGAAACTGAAATCATTACAACTTAAGCTTCCATAGAAAACGCAATTTTCAACATTAAGACATTTTATGGGCCATATTTACTACCCATACTCCAGCTGTGGTGCTTTAGGACTAAATCACCATTTCACATGAAGTTTGAAAGGTGCCATGGTATGAGCAGACTTATTTTGTCTTCCCGCATGGGGAGGGGGGGATGTTCTTATATGGTGTCATGAGAGGGGATTATTTTGTTATTTTCTTTTATTGCCTTGGTATCCGTAAACGTGTTTTAATTTGGCTACTCAGATGCCCTTGACCATGCTCCATGGCTAAGTTGTCAACAGCTCTCATGGCAAAAGTCAGTTAACAAAGCCAGCCAGACGTTACATACTTCCTGCGCTGCGTGATGATATTTGAAATCACTTAATCCCACTTAGCCAACTGGTGCGCCTTCGTTGTCAAAATGGAAAGGTATTAAAGACTGAAATATTGGCCATATAATAAATGTCTAGTTGCCTGTCACTATGGCTTTTCCCACTGCCCTCAAGATGAAAGCCTTAATTATAATAACTCATTAAAGAAATCATGTTGGGCTGATGTGCCCCACAACAGCGAGGAGGGGAAGTCAACAACAATACAGCAATCATGCAGCTTATCACTAGGCAATATTTTAGACAACAACAAAAAGCTTTTTGTCATTCTTTTAGTGATTAATTGGTCTTTTATGTGGTTTAATTGCCTTGAAATGAAAGTAATTGGTCAAAAGTTGGGTAACTCGAAACAATAGCAGATTTCTTCAATTGCAGTAGAATATGGTTATGAAGCAAAGGGGAAATTAATGTGATAAATACTTAACCCATTAACGATTAACGAATGGTTAGAAAAATATGCAAGAATAGAGCTGTCTTAGAAAAAGTCTAGCTCGAGTTAAGAACGAGGTATTCTAAGGTAATTTGAATGGGCGTAAAGTGAACCAATGAAGTAAATTATAAACTAAAGGCTCAGGAAGTCAAGATCCCAGATCGGTTTATATGACAGCTATATCAGGTAATGTACCGATTTGAGCCATACTTAGCACAGTTATTGGAAGTCATAACAAAATACATCATGCATAATTTCAGCCAAATCGGATAAGAATTGCGCCCTCTAGTGGCTCAAGAAGTCACGATTCAAGATCGGTTTGTATGACAGCCATACCAGATTATGAACCGATTTGAATCATACTTAACACAGTTGTTGGAAGTGATACCAAAACATAAGTTCAAAATTTCAGTCAAATCGGATGAGAATTGCGCCCTCTAGACGATTAAAAAGTCAAGACCAAAATCGGTTTATATGGGAGCTATATCAAAACATGGACCGATTTGAACCATATCTAGATCAGTTGTTGAAAGTGATACCAAAACACGACGTGCAAAATTTCAGTCAAATCGGATGAGAATTGCGCCCTCTAGAGGCTCGAGAAGTCAAGACCCACGATCGGTTTATATGGCAGCTATATCAGGTTATTAACCGATTTGCACCATACTAAGTACAGTTATTGGAAGTCGTAACAAAACACCTCATGCAAAATTTCAGCCAAATCGGATGAGAATTGCGCGCTCTAATGGCTCAAGAAGTCAAGACCCGAGATCGGTTTATATGGCAGCTATATCAGGTTATGAACCGATTTGAACCATACTTGGAACAGTGGTTGGATATCATAACAAAATACTTCGTGCTAAATTTCATTCAAATCGGATAAGAATTGCGCCCTCTAGAAGCTCAAGAAGTCAAGACCCAAGATCGGTTTATATGGCAGCTATATCAGGTTGCAGACCGATTTGAACCATACTTAACACAGTTGTTGGATATTATAATAAAATACTTCGTGCAAAATTTCATTCAAATCGGATTAGAATAGCGCCCTCTAGAGGCTCAAGAAGTCAAGATCCCAGATCGGTTTATATGGCAGCTATATCAGGTTATCATCCGATTGAAACCATACTTGATACCGTTGTTGGATATTATAGCGAAATACTTGGTGCAAAATTTCATTCAAATCGGATAGGAATAGCGCCCTCTAGAGGCTCAAGAAGTCAAGACCCAAGATCGGTTTATATGGCAGCTATATCAGGTTATCATCCGATTAAAACCATACTTGGCACAGTTATTGGATATCATAGCAAAACACGACGTGCAAAATTTCATTCCAATCGGATAAGAATTGCGCCCTCTAGAAGCTCAAGAAGTCAAGACCCAAGATCGGTTTATATGACAGCTATATCAGGTTATAAACCGATTTAAACCATACTCGGCACAGTTGTTGAATATCATAACAAAACACGTTGTGCAAAATTTCAGTCCAATCGGATAAGAATTGCGCCCTCTAGAGGCTCAAGAAGTCAAGAAGTCAAGACCCAAGATCGTTTTATATGACAGCTATATCAAAACATGGACCGATTTGAACCATACTTGACACAGTTGTTGGATATCATAACAGAACACGTTGTGCAAAATTTCATTCCAATCGGATAAGAATTCCGCACTGTAGAGGCTCAAGAAGTCAAGACCCAAGATCAGTTTATATGACAGCTATATAAGGTTATAGACCGATTTGAACCATACTCGGCACAGTTGTTGAATGTCACAACAAAACACGTCGTGCAAAATTTCATTCCAATCGGATAAGAATTGCGCCCTCTAGAGGCTCAAGAAGTCAAGACCCAAGATCGGTTTATATGGCAGCTATATCAAAACATGGACCGATATAGCCCATTTACAATACCAACTGACCTACACTAATAAGAAGTATTTGTGCAAAATTTTAAGCGGCTAGCTTTACTCCTTCGGAAGTTAGCGTGCTTTCAAAAGACAGACGGACAGACGGACGGACAGACAGACGGACGGACATGGCTAGATCGACATAAAATGTCGCGGCGATTAAGAATATATATGCTTCATGGGGTCTCAGACGAATATTTCGAGTAGTTACAAATAGAATGACGAAATTAGTATACCCCCATCCTATGGTGGAGGGTATAAAAAGTTTCTCTCAAAAACCCATGTCCAAACTGAAACTTTAGTAGACGATATGGGAGTGAGAGCAGAGACAACGGAGGACATGTTGAGGTTTGTGATGAAAAACCATGTTCCACAGGATACGAAGGGACTCACGGAGACACGGGAATCTTGGAATAATGAGGTTGATCGAAGGCTTATTATTACAGAATTTATGGTGAAGGAATCCTTGAGGGGCTTCAAACCATTTAAGTCAGCCGTACCTGATGGAATATTTCCGGCGTTACTAAAGAAAGAAGCAGATGACCTCGCGCCCCACCTGGCCAATATTTTCATAGCCTACCTGGGACTTGTATATACTCCGAAATCCTGGCAAGAGGCAAGGGTGGTATTTATACCCAAGTCCGGTAAGGCAAGTTATGCTACACCAACGGTCTACAGACCCATAAGCCTTATGTCCTTTCTACTCAAAACCATGGAACGTATTGTGGACACCATGATAAAGAGTAGGACTTCCAGCGAACTGGTCAAATACAAACAGCATGCCTATGTCAAGGGAAGGTCGGTGGAGACTGTCATGCACGAGGTTGTGCTTAAAATAGAAGAATCCTTCCTGGCGGTATGCACTGACATCTAGGGGGCTTTTAACAATGTACGGATCGACACACTGATCCAATCCTTAGACCAGTACCAGGTGGACCCGGTCCTTAGAGACTGGATAAGCCATATGCTAAGGAACAGATGAATGGCATAAATATAAGGGAGAAAGTGGCACAGGGCACGCCCCAGGGGGCATTTTATCGCCACTCCTGTGGATGACCACCATAAATGACCTATTACGGATGCTGACTGAGGAGGGATTTGAAACCGTCTGCTATACAGACGATGTTGGAATAATTCTAAGAGATAGGGATCCGAACCAGCTATGCAGAAGGACCGAAAGGGTTTTGCATATGGCATATGACCGGGCTAGATCCAGAGATCTCAATGTTAACCCAGACAAGACTGAAATATGCCTGTTCACGAGGAAGACGAAGGTGGGCCAATTTCATGCACCACGTTTCCTTAATAAAACGATTACGATATCTGACAAGGAGGTCACCGTACGGCAGAGATTAGCGTGTCCACCTATAACGCCGAACGCATGGATTCGAATCCTGGCAGGACCTTCAAAAATTTTCAGCGGTGGTTATACCCTCCTAATGCTGGCGACTTTTGTGAGGTACTTTGCCATGTAAAAACTTCTCCCCAGAGAGTTGTCGCTCTGCAGCACGCCGTTTGGGCTCGGCTATAAAAAGGAGGTCCCTTACTATTGAGCTTAAAATTTAATCAGACAGCACTCATTGATTTGTGAAAAGTTTGCACCAGTTCCGTAATGGAATATTCATGGGCAAATTTGCATTTGCAAGGTCAAATATTTAGGTGTGATCTAGGACAGGAAACTGAATTGGAAGTGCCATATTCTGGAGCGTACTGAGAAGGCTCACCGATGTTGGGCATTATATAGACGGGCCCTAGGCTCGAAATGGGGCCTGAACAGAAAACTTAATTGGAAGTGTCACATTCAGGAGCCTACTGAGTAGGCTCACAGATGTTGGGCACTATGTAGACGGGCCCTAGGCTCGAAATGGCGCCTGAATCCGAGGATAGTCTAATTACTCTACAGAAGCGTGATTAGACCAATACTCACTTGCCTCTCAGTAACTCGGTGGACGGCTAAGAGAAAAAGTGTAACGTAAGGATCATACAACAGGTTGTCTTGGCATAGGCGGAGCAATGAGGATCACGCCCACTAGGGCACTGGAAACTATTCAAGATATCCGACCCATTGACATGCAGATTAAGTGTGAGACAGCCACTGCGGCTATGAGACTTAAGGCGATGGAAGAACTCATTGAGGGTGGGAGCAGCTCATACCATCGCGGTATAATCGAGACGATAGGAAACCTGGAAGGAAGGGAAGATGTTTCCGATCGGAAATCTAAGACGACATTTGAGGTCGAGTGCGAGGCACTGCTGCGGCAGCGGCATAGTCTTTAACTAACGGAACCCTAGTATTACCATCTGGAAGATCATATTACACGGATGGATCAAAGCTAAAGGACAGAGTGGGCCTGGGGGTTTACATTGAAAAACCAGGAACTGAGATCTGTTATAGACTGCCTGACCATAATACGTTCCTACAGGCGGAGATCCGGGCGTTCACGGAATGCGTGAAGTGGTGTGGTGCTAACGCGAGTAGGTCGAGTTTGAACATCTTTAAGGACAGTAAAATTGCCACAAACAGGACGGTTAGGTCACAAACAGTTTTGCTGTGTAAACAGGAAACGAACAACTTTTCTAAGGATGGCAAAATCCGCATCGTTTGGGTGCCGGGCCATAACCGAGTAAAGGGGAACGAAAAGGCCAGACGATTTGGCGATGAAGGCCAAAGATCTGCCGTCAATAACATTGGTTAACCCGAAGTTTTTCGCATGTAACATATACTAGACTTTCGCGTCTAACAGATACTAGGCGGCCAATTGACCGGCTTCGAAGATGAAATAAAATGTTCACCATTGTTAGGCGTGCTGTTTGGCATGTGACACCGTTTTTTCGAAACCACATGTTATGCAAGTCAAGCTCTTGCATTACGGGCAAAAAACATGTTGGATATCATTTCACGTTAACGCTCACCATTCACATTTACGTTACGATTCGCATCCTCTTTGAAGAAGTACGGTCCAATGATGCCACCAGCCCATAAACCACACCAAACTGTAACTTTTTCTGGATACCTAGGTAGCTCTTTACAAAATCGATAATTCTGCTTATTTAAGTAGCCATTGAGACAAAAATTAGTTTCGCCGCTGAAGAAAAAGAAGCGCGCGATGAACTTTCTTAACAGAGCATGCATTTTGATAATAAAATTCAATAATTTGCAAGCTTTGTTCGTTTATAAGACGATTCATGGTTTAATTATAGACCAAACTAAAGCTGTTGGACAGTGAAACAAAACACGAAACGTGCGAGAGCTGTTTAAACCAGTGTTTCCAAAAAGATAATAGCTAAAAAATCACCCTTTACTTAATTTTAATACATTTTTATTTTATAGAGAGGGCAATTAACGCTTCTCCATTTACCTCTATATTCTAGCAATACTTTATTCCCTCTTTAAAGGCCCAACAAAATGTGTCCTTAATAAAAATTGATTTTCTTTGTGCCTTGTTGATAATGAAAATGCTCATTTTGGCGATTTTATTACTAACCAGTCATCGTGATTTAAGCCAAAAACACGTATAAATAGTAATAGGAATTCTCGTTAATATTCGCAAGTACTTGGCGTTTATTTATGCAATAATCGTGTGTGTTATGGAGTCTTTAGGAGTGGAAAGTCTAATAAATATGGAATATTAAGGCGGTGCATGATTTTTGTAGAAATTAATAGCAAACAAAAACATGCAAAGTGAACCCAGGCCAAATCTAGGAAAACACCACCTAAATCTGCAGATCTCCTTAATGACAGATGTATCCAAATATGGCCTAACGCAACTCACTGCTTCAAATTTCAGCCAAATTGGGACACAAATGCTGTTTTTATGGGCTCAAGACCCCAAATCGGCAGATCAGTCTATACGACAGGTATATTTACATGTAAACCGATCGCGATCATATTCGGTTTGGATGTCGGGAGCCTTTATAACACACACTATTCCAAATGTCATCGTAATCGCGTAATAAATGCAGATTTTGAAGGCTTAAGACCCTTAAATTGCAGATGAGTGCACATGACAGCTATATCAAAATATGGTTCGATCTGGACTATAATCTGTTCGCATATTGAGAGGCTTAATTCAACTCACCGTTTAAAATTTCAAAGAGAATGGGGTAATAAATGTGGCTTTTATGCCATTAAGACCCTAAATCTTTAGATTGGTTTATACGACAGCTTTATCATCATATGGTCCAATGTAGATCATATTCGGTTCTGATATCGGTATACCCATTGATTCCCATTTTTTTTTAAATTACAGCAAAATCGGTTCGTCAAGATCCAACATCTGACGAACCGAAAGACGGACAGACACAGGAACATTTTGAAATTGTCGTAGAGTTATACGACGATAGGTTAGGTTAGGTTAGGTTGTAATACAAGAATGTGACTTATAAGCCAGCAAATTGCTTGTTATGCGCTCTAAATGGCTAAAAGTAACTCAGAGAAGTCTATAACAGGAATTCCGTGCTGGGCACAAAACACCTTACCGTTCTCCTCTAAGTTGGTTTAAGTCTGGTATCGTGCCTTTTATGGGGCCAAAAACTTAAATCGAGAGATCGGTCTATATGGCAGCTATATCCAAATCTGGGCCGAAGGGCATAACACAACTCACTGTGCCAAATTTCGGCGACATTGGACTAAAAATTCGCCTTTTATGGGCACAAAACTTTAAATCGAGAGATCGGTCTATATGGCAGCTATATCCAAGTCTGAACCGATCTGGGCCAAATTGAAGAAGGATATCGACTGGCCCAACTCAACTCACTGCCCCAATTTCAGCAAAATCGGATAATAAATGCGGCTTTTATGGGCCCAAAACCTTAAATCAAGAGAACTGTCTATATGGCAGCTATATCAAAAACTGAACCGATCTGAGCCAAATCGAAGAAGAATGTCGACTGGACTAACACAACTCACTGTCCCAAATTAGGGATGAATTGGACAATAAATGCGCCTTTTATGGGCCCAAGACATTAAATCGAGTGATCGGTCTATATGGCAGCTATATCCAAATCTGAATCGATCGCGACCAAATTAAAGAAGGATGTCGAGTAGCCTAACACAACTCACTTTCCCAAATATCAGCAAAAACGGATAATAAATGTGGCTTTTATGGACCTAAGACCCTAAATCGGTGGATCGGTCTATATGGCAGCTATATCTAAATCTGAAGAAGTGTGGACTAAATTGAAGAAGTGTGTCCAAAGTCCTGACGCAACTCCCTGTCCCAAATTTTGGCAACATAGGATAATAAATGCGTCTTTTATGGGCCCAAGAACTTAAATCGAGAGATCGGTCTATATGGCAGCTATATCCAAATCGGGACCGATCTGAGCCAAATTGAAGATAGACGTCGAAGGGCATAACACAATTTACCTTCCAAAATTACGGCTTAATCGGACAATAAAGGCGCCTTTTATGCCATATCCAAATCTGGACCGATCGGGGCCAAATTGAAGAAGGATATCGACTGGCCCAACACAACTCACTGTTCAGCAAAATCGGATAATAAGTGTGGCTTTTATGGGCTTAAAACCTTAAATCAAGAGAACTGTCTATATGGCAGCTATATTCAAATCTGAACCGATCTGGGCCAAATGGAAGAAAGATATTGAAGGGCCTAACACAACTTACCGACCGAAATTATGGCTTAATTGGACAATAAATGCCCCTTTTATGGGCCCAAGACTTTAAATCAAGAGATCGGTCTATATGACAGCTATATCCAAATCTTGACCGATCGCGGCCAAATTGAAGAAAGATGTCGAAGTGCCTAACACAGCTCACTGTCCCAAATTTCGGCGAAATCGGACAATAAATGTGGATTTTATGGGCCTAAGACCCAAAATCGGCGGATCGGTCTATATGGGGGCTATATCAAGATATAGTCCGATATAGCCCATCTTCGAACTTATCCTGCCTGCAAACATCTGTGCGAGGTTTCAGCTCAATATCTTCATTTTTAAAGACTGTAGCGTGATTTCAACAGACAGACGGACGGACATGGCTAGATCGTCTTAGATTTTTACGCTGATCAAGAATATATATACCTAATAAGAGTCGGAAATGGATATTTCGATATGTTGCAAATGGAATGACAAAATGAATATACCCCCATCCTTCCGTGGTGGTTATAAAAATAAAAGATAACCTCTTTAGTGCGACACCTCTTTGGTCTCCCCAAAGGGTTTATCATGGCTTCCCTACACATCATAATACCTCACAAATGACTCCAGCATAGGGAGGGGAAACCACCGTTGACAATTTTTATTTTTTTTTCGTCAGATGTTCTCGCCTGAATTCGAACCCAGGCGTTCAGCTTCATAGGTAGATATTCCAAACTCCGCGCAACGGTTGCCTCCGGTATTGAATTCGAATCCAGGCGTTCAGAGTCATAGGTAGATATTCCAAACTCAGCGCAACGGTCGCCTCCGGTATTGACATAGGACATTTTTCAATTTTCCGTCATCTTCCCCACATGCCTTCCACAATCTATCACTTCCAGCACCATTTCTTCATAAGGGCGCTGGTAGTCTTTTGTGCCTCATAATGACACCGAAAGTCATACTGACTTCCTTCCTACATCTTCTTGGTAATACCCTAGTTTCCGAAAGAGTTTCGTCGTACTACCAACCGTTTCGCTGTGCTGCATCGTGGTTTGTCGTCAACGCCTTTGACTTGGACTGCATGCCTTCTGCCACAAATGATTTCGAATGCAACAATTTTACAAATGGCAGCCCTCCGGCCCTTTGAATCGCCTTATGCTCCTATATACCGGCATCTAAGCGATGGCGATCGTGCCATTCCCATAGAAGGCGTTAATTTCCTTCTCGCACTCCAAGACTGTTCGTGACCTTACCGTCCTGGTTTTCATAGTTCTAGATTATTGTCCATAAATATGTTGACAATCAATGTTCGCGTGTAAAAACATTCCACCTCACGCATACTGTGATCGACCGGATCTCTGCCTGTATTATGGTCAGACAGTCGGAGATAAATCCCTAGGCTCAGTCCTTCCTCTAACTTTCATCCATCCGCGTAGCATGAACTTCTAGCTGACAATATCAGAGTTCCATCAATCCTGAATCATGCTGCTGGCGTCATTGCTTCATGTACCACCTCACGTATACCTTGATCGGCCGGATATCCGCCTGTAGGGTCGTATCATGGTCAGGCAGTCTGAAATATTTCCCCAAGCTCATTCCTTCCTCTAGCTTTGGTCCATCCTCTTTACATGAGCTTCTAGCTGGCAATACCAGAGTTCCGTCAATCTAGAATCGAGCCGTTGGCAGCACTGCCTCGCACTTGACTTCAAGTGTTTTCACAAGTATCCGATTCGAAATAACTTCCAATCCATCCAGGTTTCCTACCGTCAGCTCGATTATCCCTCGTTGGTATGACCTGCTCATATCTTTCACTCACTATCCTATTGCCTTAAGGCACATAACCACATTGTAAATTGCAAATTTTGCCATGAATTCCACTAAGAAACAGGGGCAAACTTCTCACATATCAATGAGTGCAGTCCGATTCAAGTTTTAAGCTGATAAGGGGCCTCCTTTTTATAGCCGAGTCCGAACGGCGTGTTGCAGTACGACACCTCTTTGAAGAGAAGTTTAACAAGGCATAGTACCTCACAAATGTTGCCAGCATTAGGAGGGAATCCACCGCCCGAAGAGCACCGAATGATCGATGGTCACAAAGAGGAGGCTGTGAGCATTCCAAAACAATGTGGCCTCATCTAGACTTGAAGAGGTCTACTGCTTTGCTGTCATTGGCTAGAAGAGACGTCTCAATCATTGTGTCCGTCATGACAGTTCACTGTCTAATCGGAAACATGCTGACAGACTGTAGGTTTCCAGCAAGAAGCTGTAGGTACATCGAGGAAGAAGAGACTATAGAACACCTTTTGTGTGTGTGTCCCGCACTAGCAGTTAGAAGAAGTTGCACTTTAGGTTCTCATTTCTTTGAAAACCCGTCTGATTTAGCGGATGTGATCATTCGCAACTTACTGGGCTTTTAAAAGCGATCTGGATGGTTGAACGGTAGGAACTAGAAGGCATTAACATTTTAGCCAAATCGGACGAGAATTGCGCCCTCTAGCGCCCCAAGAAGTCAAGACCCAAGATCGGTTTATATGGCACCTATACCAGTTTATGGACCGATTTGGATCATACTCGCACAGTTATTGGAAATGATATCAAAACATCACGTGCAAAATTTCAGCCAAATCGCATGAGAATTGCGCCCTCTAGAGGCCCAAAAAGTCAAGACCTAAGATCAGTTTATATGGCAGCTATATCAGGTTATTAACCGATTTGAACCATACTTAGTACAGTCATTGGAATCGATATCAAAACACCACGTGCAAAATTTCAGCCAAATCGCATGAGAATTGCGCCCTCTAGAGGCTGAAGAAGTCAAGACCTAAGATCGGTTTATATGGCAGCTATATCAGGTTATTAACCGCTTTGAACCATACTTAGCACAGTTGTTGGAAGTGATGTAAAAACACTATGTGCAATATTTTAGTCAAATCGGATAAGAATTGCGCCCTCTAGAGGCTGAAGAAGTCAAGACCCAAGATCGGTTTATATGGCAGCTATATCAAAACATTGACCGATTGGGCCCATTTACAATCCCTACTGACCTACACTAATAAGAAGTATTTGTGCAAAATTTCAAACGGCTAGCTTTACTACTTGGAAAGTTAGCGTGACAGACGGACGGACGGACAGACGGATGGACCTGGCTAGTTCGACTAAGAATGTTACGACGATCCAGAGTATATATACTTTATGGGGTCTTAGACACATATTTTGAGGTGTGACAAACAGAATGACGAAATTAGTATACCCCCATCCTATGGTGGAGGCTATAATATTTTCTACAGTTGAATTTCGTTTTACCCACCTTATTGTCTTCTTTATTGTTTAGACACTGCCATCCATCTTTACACCCACGACCCTAAATTACTCAACACCCGACTATTTATGATTATTATTTTTATATTATTACGAGTTCATTATTGTTTCCTTTTATTGCTTTTTTTCCCTTAGTTTTGTTTGCTGCTGCTGCTGCTGGTGGTATTTGAACAAAATCTTTTGGGGGTAAAAATAAAGGAAATCATAGCCTTATGGAATAGAATGCCAGAACGACGATATTGACAAGGTTACAGTTTGCACCTCAACGACGGATGGTTCATTAGTCAGTGTTGACTTTGCCTGCTACTGGCAAATGTTGTCGTTGTCGTCATTGTTGTTGTTGTTGTTTCTTTTTGTTGCTGTCTGCCTCTGTACAATGTGGCTTTTGTTTCTGTTATCCTTTTTCTATTCAGGGGTGTGTTTGTTATTTTCATTCTAACAGAGAGGGGGTCATTTGAGGTCTTGTGAGCAAGTTTTATTGTTGTTGGTGTAGTTGGTGTTTTTCATACCACGTGGTCTGCTTGTTTATATTTTAACTGTAACTTTTACAAATTGACGCTTAGCTGCTCACTCACACACACACACGCACACACTCATATACTGGTTACATATACACCAAAGCAGAGAGAAACTTCTGCATAGAGAGATTAGCAGAGCTTAACAGTAGGCTGTTACAGTGAGGATATACAAAAAATGGAATTTGCTGAGAGTTGAGCGCACATGTTAAACTCCCCGGGGATGATGTGTGTGGAGGAATTTCTGTAATTTGGGCTTTTTGTTGTTGTGTATATTTCTTTTTCTTTAATTTTTGATGCTTCGTGGTTTTTTTCGTGTTTGTTTTGATTTCTCTATTTGTGTTACTGTGTTATGCTTGTGTGTGTGTGTTTTTTTTTCACTTGAAATTACAAGACCTTAGCAAAGCTTTTGGGAACTTTTTAATGTCTATCGTAGCAACAGATGGCGTTGTTGTGTTTTTGTTTTACTTTACATATTCCAACCAATTCCAGCATGTTTTTTAGCTTTCAATGGAAGGTGCAAAGAAACTGTTGGTTTTAAAACAATTTTTTTTTGTATATTAAAATAATAATAATACGATTTTTATACCCTACACCACTACTGTGGTACAGGGTATTATAACTTAGTGAATTAGTTTGTTACACCCAAAAGGAAGAGTGATAGACCCATTGATAAGTATACCGATTGACTTAGAATCTCTTTCTGATTCGATTTAGCTATGTCCGTCTGTCTGTCTGTCAGTCTGCCCATGTTAATTTGTGTACAAACTACAGGTCGCAATTTTCATCCTATCGTCTTCAAATTTGATATTGGCATGTTTTTCGGCCTAGAGACGAAGCATATTGAAATTGGAAAAAATCGGTTCAGATTTGGATATAGCTCCCGATTTGTAGTAATACTGCAATAAAATGGTCATATGTTAACCGATATTCTCGAAATTTGGCATGAAGGATTTTCTTATGACTTCCAACATTACAGGTGAATTTCATAGAAATCGGTTCAGATTTGGATATAGCTCCTATATATATGTTCGTCAGATGTATTTGTTTGTCGGTTTGTTTGCTTGTTCCGTATAGACTAAAAAACGGCTGATCCGATTACCTTGACAGTTTCACAGATTGTGTACGTTGGTCTGCAAAGAAACATAGGCTATATAATTTTTTGATATCTGGAGGGGGGCGGACCTTCCCCCTTAACTCAAAAGTACTACCCAAAAATAAAAGTGAAGCGATCGGGACAATATAGGATTCAAATAAAAGGTATTCAAGAGTAGAGTACGAATTTCATAATAAAAGTTGGGTCCAAGTACCTGGGGGGCCGCCCCAGCCCCAAAACCCCTTAAAATAGATTTATTAGACGATCATGACAATATGGGACTCAAATGAAAGGTATTCGGGAGTAGATTACGAATATGGTCAGGAAGTAGGAATAGGCTTTATAATAATAAAATAATAATAAGGAAGTGGATGGACCCTCCACTGTTACCCCAAAATCACCACCTAAAATCAAATGTGGACCGTTAAGGACAATATGGGTATCAAATGAAAAGTATGCGGGAGTAGATAAGGAATCTGGCATACAAATTCATGTCAAAGAATAGGAGATCACCCCACCCCCACAAAAACGTCCAAAATGGGCACATTAGCCAATCACGGATATATGGGACTCGGTTTGTTTGTTCCGTATTGACAGAAAAACGGCAGAACCGATTTTCTCGAAATTTTCGCATATTGTGTAGGTTGGTCTGGAAGAAAACATAGGAAATATAATTTTTCGATATCGTAAGGGGGATGGACCCTCCCCCTTCAGGCCAAAAACACAACAAAAAATCAAAATATATAATATAGGTATCAAATGAAAGGTATTGGGGAGTAGAATACGAATACGGCATTTAAATTTGAGTCTAAGTACCCATCGGGCCGCCCCAGCCCAAAAACACCCTGCAAACGGTTCGTATTTACCGGCCATGGCAATATGGGGCTCAAATTAAAAGGATTTGAAAGAGCAGCACGAATTTGATATCCATATTTGAGTCGAAATGTCTGAGGTGCCATCCCTCCCCTAATGAGAACATTACCCTAAGGAAGAACATTACCACCAAAAACCGAGAAGGGGCAAATTCTCACACATAAATGAGTGCTTTCCGATTCAAATTTAAACTCAATGATAAGGGACCGTTTTATATTTTTGGCTCAATGGATACGTAAAAAAGCAGATTTGTCAATTTTGGAGTGAAGATCAGCCAGAAGCATTGCAAGAGCTACCAATGCATCCAGAAAAAGTCACAGTTTGGTGCGGTTAATGGGCTGGTGGCATCATTGGACTGCACTTCTTCAAAGATGATGCGAATCGTCACGTATCTGTGAGCGCTACCATGAGATGGTATCCAACTTTTTTATGGCCAAAATGCAAGAGCTTGACTTGCATGTTAGTGGTTTCAACACGACATGCCACACAGCACGCATTGCAATGGACTTTTAGAGAGGCGAGTTTGGTGAATATTTTCTTTCACGGTCGGGACTGATCAATTATCCTCCTAGATTGTGCGATTTAACGCCTTTAGACTATTTAATTGTTAGGCTATGTTGAAGCTCATGTCTATACAGACAAGCCCACTTCAATTGATGCATTGGAAGACACCATTGAAGCATTTATTCGTGAGATACCGGCCGAAATGTTGGAAAGAGTATGCGAAAATTGGACTAAGCAGATGGACCATTTGAGGCGCAGTCACGGTCAACATTTGCATGAAATAATCTTCAAACGTTAAATTATATGAACCGTACTATCGATTAAAATAAAGATTTCATAAATTTTTCTGAATTTTATGTGAATTTTTTTTAGAAAAAATCACCATTTGCTCTCATATGAACCGAACTCCTGATTTGAGATTTTGAGCGTCTGGAAAACGCAAATTCTTGTCCGATTTGGCTGAAATTTTCCAAGTGGTGTTCTGTTATGACTGCCAACAACTGTGTCAAATACGGTCCAAATAGGTCTATAACCTGGTAAAGCTCCCATATAAACCGATCTCCCGATTTTACTTCTTGAGCCCCTGGAAGCCGCAATTTTTATCCGATTTGGCTGAAATTTTGCATGTAGTGTTCTGATATGACTTTCAACAACTGTGCTTAATATGGTCTAAATCACTCTATAACCTGATATAGCTGCCATATAATCCGTTCTCTCGATTAGACTTCTTGAGGCTATAGAGGGCGCATTTTATTTCCAATATGATTGAAATTTTGTTCATTTTATTTTGTTATGACTTCCGACAACTGTCCTAAGTATGGTCTAGATCAGTCCATATCCTGATATATTTGCTATATAAACCGATCTCTCAATTAGACTTCTTAAGCCTCTAGAGGGCGCAATTTTTTTTCAAATATGATTGAAATTTTGTTCATTTTATTGTGTCATGACTTTCAACAACTGTCCTAAGTATGGTCTAGATCAGTCCATATCCTAAAATAGCAGCCATATAAACCGATCTCCCGATTAGACTTCTTGAGCCTCTAGAGGGCGCAATTTTTTTTTCCAATTTTTTATACCCACCACCGAAGTATGGGGGTATATTCATTTTGTCATTCCGTTTGCAACACATCGAAATATGCATTTCCGACCCTATAAGGTATTTAGATTCTTGATCAGCGTAAAAATCTAAGACGATCTAGCCATGTCCGTCCGTCTGTCTGTCTGTCTGTTGAAATCACGCTACAGTCTTTAAAAATAGAGATATTGAGCTGAAATTTTGCACAGATTCTTTTTTTGTCCATAAGCAGGTTAAGTTCGAAGATGGGCTATATCGGACTATATCTTGATATAGCCCCCATATAGACCGATCCGCCGATTTAGGGTCTTAGGCCCATAAAAGCCACATTTATTATCCGAATATGTTGAAATTTGGGACAATGAGTTGTGTTTGGCCCTTCGCCATCCTTTGTCAATTTGGCTCAGATCGGTCCAGATTTGAATATTGCTGCCATATAGACCGATCCTCCGATTTAGGGTCTAAGGCCCATAAAAGCCACATTTATGGTCCGATTTCGCTGAAATTTGGGACAGTGAGTTGTCTTAGGCCCTTTGACATTCTTCGTCAATTTAGCTCAGATCGGTTCAGATTTGGATATAGCTGTCATATAGATCGATCCTCCGATTTAGGGTCTTAGGCCCATAAAATCCACATTTATTATCCAATTTTGCTGAAATTTGGGATAGTGAGTTGTCTTAGGCTCTTCGACATCCTACGTCAATTTAGCTCAGATCGGTCCAAATTTGGATATAGCTGCCATATAGACCGATCCTCCGATTTGGGGTCTTAGGCCCACAAAAGCCACATTTATTGTCCGATGTCGCCGAAATTTGGGGCAGTGAGTTAGTTTAAGCCCCTTAACATACTTCTGCAAAATGGTACAGATCGGTCCAGATTTGGATATAGCTGCCATATAGACCGATCTCTCGATTTGAAGTTCTGGGCCCATAAAAGGCGCATTTATTGTCCGATGTTGCCGAAATTTGGGACATAGAGTTAAGTTAAGCCCCTCCACATATTTTTGCAATTTGGTCTACAACGATGAAGATTTGCATATAGCTGCCATATAGACCAATATCTCGATTTAAAGTCTTGGCCCCAAAAAAGGGGCATTTATAATCATAAGACATAAGGTATGCAATTTTCACCGGATTTTGATGAAAGGTGGTTTACATATATACCCGAGGTGGTGGGTATCCAAAGTTCGGCCCGGCCGAACTTAACGCCTTTTTACTTGTTTTTTCTTAGATTATTAAAACGTCAATTAAAAATGTTAATATACTTAAACCTTGTCCTCTCCTTTGCCACATTCTTTCCTATTCAAATTGACTTGAAAATGCAAAGAACCTCTAACAAGACGTAATATCACCTGTTTAACCCTAATCCACTAAACAGTATTTGAAACCATCCATCATCTTCAAAACAAGACACTGAATGCTTGAGTGAGTATATCCCAGTTATCTGTCATCATTCATCCTTCATAATAAGCAAGCAAATAAAAAAAAAAAACACAACACATCTTTAAACATTTTTCTATACTCAGTCGCATTTTTAAGGCCCATATATTGACATGGCTAAACAAATTTCACACACAGCCTATTTTCACACACACACACAAGCTTGTTCTCCTTTCATCCCTCTGCCCTGCATATGGCATGGTGATGGTAATGTGTAATCGAAACCACAGCTATCGAAACCACTCCTGTCACTTGTCTTAATCTATTTTGAATATAAATTTTCATAATCGTTGATGTCATCGTTACATGTTTTGAGACGAACATCAGAACATCAGCCAAACATTATACCAACATTCTAAACCAAATTGTCTAAGCATGTCCAAGTCCTAGGCAATGTGGTAAGGAAGACAAAGAGACACTAAGAAAAAAAGTTAAATAAAATAAAATTTACTGGGATAATGAATACAAATTTTAAAAGGAAGAAAAAAATGTTGAAAAAATATGTAGAAAAAATTTTTGTAAAAATTTAAAAAAAAAAAATTTAAACAAAATTAACAAAATATTGAAAAAAAATTAAACAAAATAAAAAAATATAAACAAATTTTTAAAAAATTTAAAAAATATTTAGGATAGGTATTTTTGGCACCATATACCAAAAAAATATAAAATTAAAAAAAAAACGAAAAAATTTTAACGAAATTTGCTATAAAAATAGAAATTTGATAAAAAATTTTTAAAGTAAGATTTTAAAAACAGTCCCTATGAAAAAAATTTTGGAAAAAATATTTCTTAAATTTTCACAAATAGTGCATAATGATCCCGTGGGGAAAATAGGGTACCTAACTTTTTCATATCTGAAGGGGGAGCGGACCCTCCCCCTTACCCAAATTTTTAGAAACGCCAGATCTCGAAGATGATTGGTGCGATTTAATCGAAACTTTGTGTGCTCTCTTGTAATTACCTAAAACCAAAAATGTGGTATCCGAATGGAGTATCTAGGGGGGACCGCCCCCAAAACCCACCAAATAAATTTGTAGACCAATCACGACAATATGGGACTCAAATGAAAGGTATTTGAGAGTAGAAAACGAATCTGATATTCAAATATGGAGTCAAGTGTATGGGAGCCGCCCCACCCCCAAAACACTCCTAAATCGGACATATTTACCGATCATGGCAATATGGAGCTCAAATAAAAGATATTTGTATTGGCTCAAATAAAAGATATTGACATCCTATTTCGGGACCAAGTTTCTGGGTGTCCTCTCCCCAAACAGGACTAACTTACCGACCATGGCAATATGGGTCTCAAATAATAGGTATTTGAGAGTAGAATACGAATCTGATATTCAAAGGTTGAACCCCAAAAAACCCCCAAAAAGTACAAGTTTACCGACCATAGCAATATGGGGCTTAAATGAAAGGTATTTGGGAAAAGATTTCAAATCTGGCATACAAAATCAGATCGAAGTATAGGGGGCCACGCCACCCCTCAAAAACGCCTTTAGAGCCATTATGACTATATGATACTTGGCTGAACCGATTTTCTTAAAATTTTCATAGATTGTGTACGTTTGTTTGGAAGGAAACATAAGCTATATAAAATTTAGATACCGGGTGAAGGCGGACCCTCCCCCTTACCCCATATCAGAAAGTGGTCCAATGGGCCCAATAAGGGTACCAAATGAAAAGTATTGGAGACCAGAAAACGAATATCGTATTAAAATTTGGGTCCAAGTACCTCTAGTGGGCCTCCCAACCCCAAAACTACTCTAAATAGATATAATCAAAGTTCATGTCAATATGGGACTCAAATGGAAAATTGTAGGCAGTAGATTACAAATATGGCAGAAAACATTAGCTCCAAGAAATGGGAAAACGCCCACCCCGAAATGGGCACATCAGCCGACCATGGAAATATGGGACTCAAATAAAAGATATTAGAAAAGGTTTTCGAGAGCATAAAACGAATTTGATATTCAATTTTGGAGCGAAGTGTTTGGGGTACGCCCTAAAGCACCCCCTAAATTGAACTTCATTTCCACTGGGAATAAAGAACGAATTTAATATTTATTTTCAGTACAAAGTGCCGGTGGCCGCCCCAGCCAAACGGTTTATATTTACCGGCCATGGCAATATGGGGCTCAAATTAAAGGGATTTGGAAGTGCAGCACAAATTTCATACCCATATTTAAGTCGAAATGTTTGAGGTGTCATACCTCCCCTAATGAAAACATTACCCTAAGGAAGAAAATTACCACCAGGAATCGAGAAGGAGCAAATTCTCACACATCAATGAGTGCTTTCCGATTCAAGTTTAAACTCAATAATAAGGGACCTTTTTTTATAGCCGAGACAAAACGGCGTTTCGCAGTGCGACATCTTTTTGGGGAAAATTTTTTAAATGACCATGCATGGCACTGCACCTAGCAAATGTCGCCAAACATTAAGAGGGCATAAACACCGCTTTGTCCGATGTTCTCGCCAGTATTCGAACGCGTTCAGCGTCATACGCTACAATGGCACGAATTCGATATCCCAAAAAAAAAAGAGTCACAGCAAGCGCATTTTTGGGGTTGGGGGCGGCCCGACCGGTATTTAGACTCAATTTTTAATACCATATTCGTATTCTACTCTCCAATACCATTCATTTGATACCTATATTGTGCCGATCGGTCCACTTTTGATTTCGGGTTCTGTTTATGGCATAAAGGGGGAGGGTTCGTCCCCCTTCCTATACCGAAAAATTTTATAGCCTATGTTTTCTTCCAGACCAATCTACGCAATATGTGAAAATTTCGAGAAAATTGGTTCTGCCGTTTTTCAGTCTATACGGAACAAACAAACCGAGTCCCATATATCAGTGATTGGCTATTGTGCCCATTTTAAGAGTTTTTGTGGGGGTGGGGTGACTTCCTATACTTGGACATGAATTTGCATGCCAGATTCGTTATCTAATCCCGCATACTTTTCATTTGATATCCATTTTGTCCTTATCCGTCCACTTTTGATTTTGGGTGGTGTTTTTGGGGTAACGGTGGAGGGTCCGCCCCCTTCCGTTATCAATAAATTATAAAGCTTACTCCTACTTCCTAACCATAGTCGTCATCTACTCCCGAATACCTTTCATTTGAGTCCCATATTGTAATGATCGTCAAAAAAAACCTATTTTAAGAGGTTTTAGGACTGGGGCGGCCCCCCAGGTACTCAGAACCAACTTTTGTTATGAAATTCGTACTCTACTCTTGAATACCTTTCATTTGAATCCCATATTGTCCCGATCGGTCCACTTTTATTTTTGGGTAGTACTTTATGGGTGAGGGGGAGGGTCCGCTCCCCTCCCGATATGAAAAAATTGTATAGCCTATGTTTCCTTCCAGACAAGGTTCAGCCGCTTGTGAGTCTATACGGAACAAACAAACACAAATAGTTTTTGTTGTATTAAACGCCTTCCGTTTTTCTTTGTGTACATTGGCCACAAACATGAGAGTGAAGCATTTCAGTTGGCTATTCACTGAATTGGAAGTTTTTGAATAGTTGCTGTATTTAGATTCTCAGGAAAGGAATGCCAAACTTTGAGTGCTGTTTGTGTCCTTCGCATGCATTCATATGTTAATGTACATATGTTCGCATGTGTCATGCTGACATAGTAGTCACATTGGTGATACCACACTTTGCGAGTCTGTCTGTGTATTTAGTAGAACACTTGTGTGTGCGTATCTGCCGTTGGCTGTTGTGTGAGTGTGTGTGGGTGTGTGGAGTGAAAGAGCATTATGAGTGTCTTTAGCATATGTTCATCATTTCAATCAAAAATATTTCTAATGCCAGTGACTTTGAATAAATTCCATACTCAGTGTCAATGATGGTGACAACTATTTTCTATTTTGTGTGTGATCCTTTGTGGGTTTTTGTATAAATAGGATCTTTTTATCAGTTGAACTGATGTCAGGCATAGATTTTCAATTTAAAAATACGCGGAAGAATTGTTGTGGCTTAAGGGTAAAAGTCAAGTAATAAAAAAATTTTGTTTTTATAAAATTCTCTAGGGAAATGAGGTGTTTGACTGGCGAGAACAATAATAAAACAAGTAAAAAGGCGTTAAGTTCGGCCGGGCCGAACTTTGGATACCCACCACCTCGGGAATATACATAAACCACCTTTTATCAAAATCCGGTGAAAATTGTATACCTGAATTTCGGCGACATCGGATAATAAATGCACCTTTAATGGGCCCAAAACCTTAAAAAGAGAGATCGGTCTATATGACAGCTATATCCAAATCTTAACCGATCTGTGCCATATTGCAGAATTATGTCGAGGGGCTTAACTTAATTCACTGTTCCAAATTTCGGCGACATAGAACAATAAATGAGCATTTTATGGGCCCAAAACCTGAAATCGAGAGATCGGTCTATATGGCAGCTATATCCAAAATTGGTCCGATCTGCACCAAATTGATGAGGGATATCAAAGGGCCTAACACAATTTACTGTCCCAAATTTCAGCACAATCGGATAATAAACGTGGCTTTCATGGGCCTAAGACCCCAAATCTGAGGATCGGTCTATATGGCAGCTATATCCAAATTTGGACCGATCTGGACCAAATTGACGAAGGGTGTCGAGGGGCCTAACACAACTCACTGTCCCGAATTTCATCAAAATCGGATAATAAATGTGGCTTTTATGGGCCTAAGACCCTAAATCGGAGGATCGGTCTATATGACAGCTATATCCAAATCTGAACCGATCAGAGCTAAATTGATGAGGGATGTCGAGGGGCCTAACATAACTCGCTGTCCAAAATTTCAGCAAAATCGGTTAATAAATGTGGCTTTTATGGGCCTAAGACCCTAAATCGGCGGATCGGTCTATATGGGGGCTATATGAAGATATAGTCCGATATTGCCCATCTTCGAACTTAACCTGCTTATGGACGAAAAAAGAACCTGTGCAAAATTTCAGTTCAATATCTCTATTTTTAAAGACTGTAGCGTGATTTCAACAGACAGACGGACAGACGGACGGACATGTCTAGATCGTCTTAGATTTTTACGCTGATCAAGAAT
>NC_081556.1:148666159-148685299 GCF_963082655.1 Stomoxys calcitrans | reverse complement strand
CTATGTTTTCTTCCAGACCAACCTACACAATATGCGAAAATTTCGAGAAAAATCGGTTCTGCTGTTTTTCAGTCTATACGGAACAAACAAACCGAGTCCCATATATCAGTGATTGGCTAATGTGCCCATTTCGGGGGTTTTCGTGGAGGTGGGGTGACCCCCTATACTTCGATATGAAATTGCATGCCAGATTCGTTATCTACTCCCGCATACTTTTCATTTGATACCCATTTTGTCCTTATCTGTCCACTTTTGATTTTGGGTGGTGTTTTTGGGGTAACGGTGGAGGGTCCGCCCCCTTCCGTTGTCAATAAATTATAAAGCTTACTCCTACTTCCTAACCATAGTCGTCATCTACTCCCGAATACCTTTCATTTGAGTCCCATATTGTCATGATCGTCAAATAAATCTATTTTAAGAGGTTTTAGGACTGGGGCGGCCCCCCAGGTACTCAGAACCAACTTTTGTTATGAAATTCGTACTCTACTCTTGAATACCTTTCATTTGAATCCCATATTGTCCCGATCGGTCCACTTTTATTTTTGGGTAGTACTTTATGGGTGAGGGGGAGGGTCCGCTCCCCTCCCGATATCAAAAAATTGTATAGCCTATGTTTCCGTCCAGACAAGGTTCAGCCGTTTGTGAGTCTATACGGTACAAACAAACAAACAAACACAAATAGTTTTTGTTGTATTAAACGCCCTCCGTTTTTCTTTGTGTACTTTGGCCACAAACATGAGAGTGAAGCATTTCAGTTGGCTATTCACTGAATTGGAAGTTTTTGAATAGTTGCTGTATTTAGATTCTCAGGAAAGGAATGCCAAACTTTGAGTGCTGTTTGTGTCCTTCGCATGCATTCATATGTTAATGTACATATGTTCGCATGTGTCATGCTGACATAGTAGTCACATTGGTGATACCACACTTTGCGAGTCTGTCTGTGTATTTAGTAGAACACTTGTGTGTGCGTATCTGCCGTTGGCTGTGTGGCTGTGAGTGTGTGGAGTGAAAGAGCATTATGAGTGTCTTTAGCATATGTTCATCATTTCAATCAAAAATATTTCTAATGCCAGTGACTTTGAATAAATTCCATACTCAGTGTCAATGATGGTGACAACTATTTTCTATTTTGTGTGTGATCCTTTGTGGGTTTTTGTATAAATAGGATCTTTTTATCAGTTGAACTGATGTCAGGCATAGATTTTCAATTTAAAAATACGCGGAAGAATTGTTGTGGCTTAAGGGTAAAAGTCAAGTAATAAAAAAATCTTGTTTTTATAAAATTCTCTAGGGAAATGAGGTGTTTGACTGGCGAGAACAATAATAAAACAAGTAAGGACTGGTTAACGTTAAAGGGCGAAGTCGATTTTTTGATACCCTACACCACATTGGATATGCTTTAAAAATTGCGGCATCTACAGCCTTAAAAGGTCATATCGGATAAAAAAAATATATGGGATCTATATCTAAATCTGGACCGATTTTTATGAAACTTCGCAGAATAAAACGAACGTTGAGATAAACGAGAACGTTGAATAAAACGCTCCATGCCAAATTTTGTGAAGATGGGACCAAAATTGTGGCTACTACAGCTTTAAAAGGGCATATCGGATGAAAGTTATATATGGGAGCTATATATAAATCTGAACCGATTTCAATGAAATTTTGCACAAATATTAAGACGTCATAAAAAGCAGTTCATGCAAAATTTGCTAAACATCGGACCAAAAATGTGCCTTCTACAGCCTGAATAGGTCAAATCGGATAAAAGTTATATATGGGAGCTGTAGCTAACTCTGAACCGATTTGGACCAAATTTTGCACACGTATTAAGAAGTCACACGAAACATCTCATGCTAAATGTGGTAAAGATCGAACCAAAATTGTGGTTCCTACAGCTTTAAAAGGGCATATCGGATGAATGATATATATGGCAGTTATATCTAAATCTGAACCGATATCAATGTAAATTTGAACATCTATTGGGACGTAAAGAAAAGCACTTTGTGCCAAATTTTGTAAGGATCGGACCAAAATTGTGGGTTCTGTAGGTTTGAAAAGGCACATCAGATGAAAGATATATACGGGAGCTATATCTAATTCTGGATCGATCTGAGCGAAATTACAGAAGAATATGGAAAGGCCCCACACAACTCACTGTCCCGAATTTCGGCGAAATCGGACAATAGATGCGCCGTTTTTGGGCCCAAGACCTTATATCGGTAGATCGGTCTATATGGCAGCAATATCCAAATCTGGACCGATCTGAGCGAAATTACAGAAGAATAAGGAAGGGCCTAACACAACTCTTTGTCCCATATTTCGGCGAAATCGGTCAATAAATGCACCTTTTATGGGACCAAGACCTTCAATCGAGAGATCGGTCTATATGACAGCTATATTCAAATTTGGACCGATCTGGGCTAAATTGAAGAGGGATGTCGAAGGGCATAACACAACTCACTGTCCTAAATTTTGGCGACATCGGACGATAAATACGCCTTTTATGGGCCCAAAACCTTCAATCGAGAGATCGGTCTATATGACAGCTATATTCAAATCTGGACCGATCTCTGCCAAATTTCACAAATATGTTGAAGACCCTAACACAACTCACTGTCCCAAATTTCGGCGAAATCTGGCAGTAAATACGGATTTTATGGGCCCAAAACCCCAAATGGAGAGATCGGTATATATGGCAGCTATATCCAAATCTGAACCAATCTGAGCCAAATTAAAGAAGGATATGGAAGGCCCCTACATAACTCCCTGTTCCGAATTTCGGTGAAATCGGACTATAAATGCGCCTTTTTTGGGCCCAAGACCTTAAATCGATAGATCGGTCTATATGACAGCTATATTTAAATCTGGACCGATCTGGGCTAAATTGCACAAAGATGTTGAAGACCCCAACACAACTCATTGTCCCAAATTCCAGCCCTATCGGTTAATAAATGTGGCTTTTATGGGCCTAAGACCTTAAATCGGCGAATTGGTCTATATGGTGGCTATAGCTTCTTTGTGACCGATTAAGATCGTACTTGGCACAGTTGTTGGAAGTTATAACGAAATACTATTTGAAAAATTTCAGCCAAATCGGATGAAAATTGAGGCTTCCCGGGGCTCAAGAAGTCAATTTGGGAGATCGGTTTATATGGGAGCTATATCCAAATCTGAACCGATATGACCCATTTGAAATTCTCAGTGACCTATATCAATGTTAAGTATCTATGCAAAATTTCAAGTGGCTTGCTCTACGCGTTCGACCACTATGGTGATTTCGACAGACGGACGGACATGGCTAGTTCGACTCAGAATGGCGAGACGATCTAGAATGTATACTCTACTGGAGTATATATTCCAGGGCTGGACAAGGCCCGCTTCGCTGCGCCTTCTTTAACTCTCCAATATCTATTTAGGGTGGGGAGACTTCACCCTGAATGTAGATATCGTGCTACTGTAGCCTATGTCCGCCTATGACGCTGAATACCTGCGTTCGAATCGAATTTTAAGCGCTGGTTATCTCCTCTTAATGCTGGTGACATTTGCGAGGTACCACACCATGCATGGTCAGGTAAAAAATTCTCCCCAAAGAGTTGTTGCACTGCGGCACACCGTACGGACTCGGCTATAAAAATGGTCCCTTATCGTTGATAAACTCAACTTGAATCGGAAAGCACTCATTGATGTATGAAAAGTTTGCCCCTGCTCGGTTCCTGGGAAAATTTGAACTCTACTCCCAAATGACTTTCTTTTGAGCGCCATATTACTGTATTGGTAAACTGGCTAAACCGGCACCTGAAAATAGATATCAAATTCGTTCTTTACTCCCAAATGCCGTTGATTTGAGCTTCACATTGCTAAAGTAGGAAATGAGGTTCAGTTTAAGGGGTGACTTAGGGTGTACCCCCAAAATTGGATATCAAATTCATTTTCTACTCTCAAATACCTTCCATTTGTTTCCCATATTGCCATAATGGGTCAATTAATCTATTCGATGTATTTTCAGGAGAAAAAGAGCCACCTTGACTTGAAAGCAAATTTAGATGTCATATTTTTAATCTACTCCCAAATATCTTTCATTTGAATCCTATATAGCCATGGTCGGCTGATATGCCCATTTGGTGGTATTTGGGGGTGAGGCGACCTTCCATTACTTGGACCTAATTTTTTGTGGCATATTTGTAATCTACTGCCGGATACTTTTCATTTGAGTCCCATATTGATAGGAACGTCGAATATTTCTGTTTAGAGGAGTTTTTGGGTTGGGGCGGCCCGCTGGGTACTTGGACTCAAAATTTAATATGATATTCTTTTTCTAGTCTCCAATACCTTTCATTTGATACCTATATTGTGCCCATCAGTTCTCTTTTGGTTTTGGGTGGCGTTTTTGGTGGAGTGTTCTCTTTTTTTTTTGATTCTACGTAACAAATAAACAAACCGACTCCCATATAGTCATGATGGCTCATATGCCCATTTGGGGAGTATTTAAGGGGTAGGATGACCCCCTAAACTTCGATCTGATTTTGTATGCCAGATTCGTAATCTACTCCCGAACACCTTTCATTTAAGCCCCATATTGATATGGAGGCCACCGTAGCTTAGAGGTTAGTTAGCATGTCCGCCAATGACGCTGAACGCCTGAGTTCAAATCCTGGCGAGATCATCAGAAAAAATGTTCAACGGTGATTTTCCCCTCCTAATGCTGGCAACATTTGTGAGATACTATGCCATGTAAAACTTCTATCCAAAGAGGTGTCGCATTACGGCACGCCGTTCGGACTCGGCTATAAAAGGGAGGCCCCTTATCATTGAGCTTAAAAACTTGAATCGGACTGCACTCATTAATATGTGAGAAGCTTGCCCCTGTACCTTAGTGAAATGTTCATGGGCAACAATTGCAATTTGCAATTGATATGGACTACCAATTTTTCTGTTTTTAGACATTTTGGGGTTAGAGCGACTTCCTTGGTACTTGGATCCAATTTTTAATACCATATTCGTATTTTACTCTTAAATACCTATCATTTGATATCCATATTGTTTTTATCGGTCGACTTGTGATTTTGGCTGGTATTTTTGGGGTAACGGGTAGGCCCCCCCCCCTTCCGTTATCAAAAAATTATAAAGCCTATTTCTCCTTCCTGACCATATTCGTAATCTACTCCCGAATACCTTTCATTTGAGTCCCATATTGTCATGAACGTCAAATAAACCTATTTTGAGGGGTTTTGGGGCTGGGGCGGCCCCCCGGGTACTTAGACCCAACTTTTATTATAAAATTTGTACTCTACTCTTGAATACCTTTCATTTGAATCCCATATTGTCCCGATCGCTCCACTTTTATTTTTGGGTAGTACTTTTGGGGTAAGGGGGAGGGTCCGCTCCCCTCTCGATATGAAAAAATTATATAGCCTATGTTTCCTTTCAGACCAACCTACACAATCTGTGAAAATTTCAAGGTACTCGGTTCAGCCGTTTTTGAGTCTATACGAAACAAACCGACAAACAAACACAAATTGAAATGGGCTCCTAGATCAATATTTCGAGGTATTACCAATGGAATGACTAGGTTAGTATACCCCCATCCTATGGTGGTGGTGGGTATAGAAACAACTAAATGAAAGAATCTTTTGATGTGTTAATTTCTCTTTCTGAGATGAGCTTAGATCGAAAATTTTATACAATGGCAATGTGAAAACCACACCAACCATGATTAGACGCGTTTCAACCCCCCTTGGGGTCATCATCAGAAATATTTTGGTGTGAGGGCTTCAAAGGTCCTACATTGGTAGTTTGTATTTGTGTCTTTTGTTGGTGCCTATTTCATTGTTATTGTACTCTGCCGCCATTGTTATTGCACTTTGTGGTGATTCAATCCATCTGCTTGTCAATGGTTGTCTTAACCTCTCATTATAGAGATTCTTCTTACTGAGGTTTCAATTGATTCTTAAGATATTAGTCAACTGTCAATGTTGCTGGTCCTACTGTCTTTCATACTCCATATTCCATAGAATGTAATCTCATATTATGAAGTGTATCGTAAAACTTCTTGTATCAGAGCAAGGGAAGAATGTTAAGGGCAAGGGTGTCTCAGGCAATACGAATAACTATTCATTCATTTGTATGCAATGTCAACTATAAATACTCCAATGACTTGGAGTTATGCACAATAACTTCTTGTGAGTGTGTGTGTGTGTGTGTGTGTTGGCATAGATATCGAATGTATACAACTGAGCCTTGCTTCATACTTTCTTCTCTGCTGTCGATACTTTTCTCTTTGTATCATAGGGAGATCATAATGTGCCCTACTTGGCAATCAAGTTGGTTAAAGTCTTCATGTGTGTGTGTGTGTGTGTACATGCTAGTGTTTATGATAAATGTTGGTTTACTGTGGTTTGCCTTTGGCTAATTTAAGCACTTCATATACTTATGACTAACTGTCTATGGGTGCGTGTGTGTGTGAGTGTGTATGCAGAGTTTTATACCTTAGGTATTTGTCTGCATATGTGTGCAAAATCGGTCTTATTATTGCTACATGTCTTTCGATAATAAAGACCCACTTATACAATCATAATGTCATTTGAGCTTGCCATAAACTGAAGATCGAATGGTTGGATTTTGCGGTAATGGGAAAATGAGTTGGAAATGATTCCCATCACTGTTTCAATTATTAATCAATTATACATAATTTCTGAATGCAAAAGTTAATAGAATAGAATTTCATTAGATTTGCACAAAACTGGGAGGGAATATTAGACAGCTGGACTAGGAAATCACAAGGATACTATGCAAATGCAAATTTAGTTTGAAATCTTTGGATTATTTATGGATGTAGAATTTTATGGGATATGGTGTCAATAAGAAGAAAATTTGTTCAACAGTTCTATGAAAAAACCACTAAAGAAAGTCCAAAGTCGGTCGGTGCCGACTTTATAATACCCTACACCTACCCTATAGGTACAAAGTGCGAGCTATGTCTAATTCTGGAACAATTTTGATGGACCTCCCCGGATGTTTTCAGATGGGTTGTTAAACAATCCGCATCACAGTTCGAGCAAATATGTTCAAACTATTATAACTACGGTTAACAAATGACAACATTATTGCAAATTACCCAAAATTTGACGAACATATGCATGGGAGCTATATCTAATTCTAAAGCGATTTCGAGCAAACTTCTCAGATAATGTGGTACTCGTCGAGAAAAGCGTTGTGAAAAATTTTAGTAAAATTGGTCAAAAAATGCGATTGCAATGGCTCTAGAAGCGGAAATCGGGCGATATACATATATGACAGCTGTATGTAAATATGAACCAATTTCTTTAAAATTCATCTATAATGTCGAGAGTCAAGAGAAAATCATTCCTGACATATTTCGAGAGAATCGATTAACAAATGACCATTTGATTGCAATATTACTGCAAATCGAACGAACATGTCTAAATCTGAACCGATTTGGAGCAGAGACATTGTGGATGTCATCGCGGAAAGCGTTGTACAAACTTTTGGGAAGATTGGTCAATAAATGCGCTTGCAGTGAACCGATTTCCACGAAATGTCGAGAGTCAATAGAAAATCCTTCCCAACAAATTTCAAGAGAATCGGTTAACAAATGACCATTTTATTACATTAACACTGCAAATCGGACGAACATATATATGGGAACTATATCCAAATCTAAACCGATTTTTATGATATGTACCTGTAATATTGGTAGTCATAAGAAATCTCTTCCAGCCAAATTTCGAGAGAATCGGTTCACAAATGACCATTTTATTGCAGTATTACTGCAAATCGGACGAACATATATATGGGAGCTATATCCAAATCTTAACCGATTTTTTCCAATTTCAATAGGCTTCGTCTCTAAGCCGAAAAACATGCCCGTACCGAATTTTAAGACGATCGGAACAAAATTTCGACCTGTAGTTTGTACACAAATTAACATGGACAGACGGACAGACAGACTGACAGACGGACATAGCTAAATCGAATCAGAAAGTGGTTCTGAGTCGATCGGTATGCTTATCAATAGGTTTATCTCTCTTCCTTTTAGGTGTTACAAACTAATTCACTAAGTTATAATACCCTGTGCCTCAGTAGTGGTGTAGGGTATAAAAATCAATTTGTATTTGTTTTTAGGTTTTGTTTGTTTGTGTGTTCCTTATGGATTCAGAAACGGCTGAACCGATTTTCATGAAATTTTCACAGATGGTGAATAATGATCCCGTGGTGAAAATTGGGTACTACATTTTTTGATATCTGAAAGGGGGGCGAACCCTTACCCTTACCCTTACCCTAATTTTCAGAAACGCCAGATCTCGGTGGTGCGGTTTAAGCGAAATTTTGTGTGCTCTGATATAGTACCCTAGAAATAAAATTTTGGTATCCAAATTTCGGATGGGGTACCTAGGGGGACCGCCCCACCCTAAAACCTAATGTATTTAGACCAATCACGACAATATGGGACTCAAATGAAAGGTATTTAAGAGTAGAACACGTATCTGATATCCAATTGTCGGACCAAGTGTTAGGGGGACAAGTCCAAGCCCCAAAACACCCCTAAATCGGACATATTTACCGACCATGGCAATATGGGACTCAAATGAAAGGAATTTGCGAGTAGAATACAAATCTGATATCCAAATGTGGAACCACGTTTCTGGGGGTTCATTCCTTCCCCAAATCACCCCCCAAATAAAATAAAAGGTATTTAAGTATAGAATTCGAATCTGATATCCAAATATGGGACCAAGTGTTTGGGGGGCCGCCTCTCCCCAAAAACATCCCCCAAGGGGACAAATTTTCGACCATAGCAATATGGGGCTCAAATGAAAAGTCTTTGGGAGTTAAGCACGAATCTGATATCAATATTCAGGAAAGTGTCTATGAGGCCACCCCACCCCCACAACACCACCCAAATAGTAAGTATTTGCTGACTATTGCAATATGAGGCTCAAATAATATGGTTTTTCGAGTAGAAAACGATTCCGATATATACTTTCAAGGCCAACTCACTGAGTGGCCGGCCATCCCCCAAAACATCCCCAAGCCGGTCATTTTTGCCGACTATGGAAATATGGGCCTCAAATTAAAGCTATTTGGGAGTAGACCACGTATCTGATATCAACATTAGGGACCAACTTTCTAGGGGACGTCGTACCACCATAACAACCCCCAAATAGGACGTATTTGCTCACCAAGACAATTTGGGTCTTAAAGAGAGTGGAACTAAATATTTATATATAAAAAACCATTTTCTTTAATCAAATTATTTAGGAATTTTTTCTTTAAAAACTTTTTTTAGAAAAAAAAAATTGGAAAATATTTTTTTTGAAAAAATTTACAAAATTTTTCATAAAAGTAATATTTTAACAAAATTTTCTTTAAAAATCAAATTTTGACAAAATTTTCTTTAAAAATCTAATTTATGCAAAATTTTCTTTAAATTAACAAATTTTTATTTAAAACTATAATTTTATCAAAATGTCCAATGTAAAATTTTGACAAAATTTTCTTTGAAAGCAAAATTTCTTTAAAAGTAAAGTTTTGACATTTTAAAGAAGTGCTGCGAAGCCATCAATACAACTTTCAACAGATGAACAGAATCATGTGCACCATGGAAGTAGTGTAATTGTCGCAGACAAAAAGTCTGTCATTACACGAAAAAACATGCATTGGGAAAAGTACACCTAATAGACAGGGTTGTCGAGCGTGGTTAATGTGGAAATTGTATCGTAGATACGTTTTCGCAATTAATACGACTCGAATACAACATACCAACGCACGGCTCTTGAAACCATCACACTTAATATGATTGAAAAAGTCTTATAATCAAAGACGAAACGCGTCCCATAGTGGTTGGTGTATGTTGCTGTCTGTGGTTTTCCTTTTCCATTTGCAATTCCGATCATTGAGCTCGTCTCGAAAGAGAAACAAACAAAAATTATAAAATTTTATGATCTTCGCCCTAACAGGCAAAATACTTGAAAATAACATTTTTACTAAATATTCTACCAAACTGATATTTTAAAGTTTGGAAAATGTTGGCGACATTATCTTTGAAAATAAAATGATAAAAAAATTTTTTAAAAAAATCTAATTTTTTGAAAATTCTTTATGAAATTTTTATTTTGTATTTTAGTTTATTTGTTAAAGATGTTTCTATTCGTACTTTTGTACATTTTTGTACTTAAAAGCGCAAAATATCTCATTCCTCAATAACACCAGAGTGCTGTTTTAATTTTGTCTTTATGTGTCATCGGCATTTTGACCACTTTTTTCTTCTTCTTAAAGGTCTTCAGCAAATGTCCTCTTTTCATTGGTTTGTTCAATAGTAACCTTGACCGTGGGTCAATTGACTCATGCCAAAAAGCAGACTTGATTTTTAAAAGCACGAGAGTTGTCTTATGGTTAGAATTCATATACTAAAGACTACAGCGATGTCTTCTTCAATAAGTGTAAGATAAGATTAGATGAGATAAGTCACATGGCATTTTCGCTTGCTGGAATTACCAGGGGGTTTACCAACGTAGACAAAGTTGTACATAAATGCCCATGAATTCTTTTTGCCAAATATTAAATACTACGATTTAGACATGTCCATAATATCACAAAGGCATTTTCACACCGTGCACAGTGGCTTGTCATCAAAACATGCAGCTAAGTTGTCGCATTGCCTACAGAGACTAAAATTTACTATTCTCTGAGTCTTTACCACCTGTTGTTTGAGTTTGTCGTAGCTGTTTTTCTTACTCATATTCTTGTCGTGGTTGTTGTTGTCAATTTTATGGAGAGTATGCAAAGCTTTACTTGCTAGCCCATTGTAATTTATGATGGGAATTGTCCCCAAAGACACTCATTGTTTTCTTGGTGGACATAAATTTCCCTAGCAAATATCTCATATGGCGGCGCTAGTCATGCCACAAGGCAGTTTACCTTTCCCCTCATGCTTTTGATGTGTGAGATATGTAGGTTTTAACACCATTGGCATTGTCAAGGTCACGGTTGGTTTTGGTTTCTTATTTACGAGAGCGTGCACATATTCGGATTGCTCCATTGTCTTCGTTTGACATGGTGCCAAAAATCAAATGTTTTCGGTTATTCCCAATGTCAGCTAAAGTGTTTTTATGGTATTTATGGAATTTAATGGTATTACTTTGCAAAAAAAAAAGAGGAGGCACTTGGGCACTTAAAAGAAAATTAATGGTGAAAAATAGATTCGGGACATTTAGATTTAGAAAATCAAAGGTAATAAATCATAAGAGCATTTTTACTCCAGCTAACATTTTTTACACATTTTAAATAAAAGCTTATATCGGATGAAAGATATATAAGGCAGCTTTATCTAAATCTGAATCTGTCCCTGGGCCAAAAAAGTTACTTTTGCAAAGTTTTACGATAATCGACCGACAGATTTTTAGAAATGACCTCTTAAGACAACATCCCGAAGAAATTTTCTCTTATGAGAAAATTATTGATTGAAGTAATAATCGATTTCGATTGTCTAATCGATTTCGATTATCTTATGGATTTCGATGTCTAATCGATTTCGATGTCTAATCGATTTCGATTATCTAATCGATTTCAATTATCTAATCGATTTCAATTATCTAAACGTTTTCGATTATCTAATCGATTTCGATTATCTTATCGATTTTGATTATCTAATGGATTTTGATTATCTAATCAATTTCGATTATCTAATCGATTTCGATTATCTAATCGATTTCGATTGTCTAATCAATTTCGATTGTCTTATCCATTTCGACTTCTGATAAAGTTCGATGGTCTAATCTAGTTCGATTTTATATTTTGTTTTTTATCGATTTTGGATTATAATCGATTTTGATATTATAAACTATTTCGACTTTATAATGAATAAGAATTTAAATTCAAATGCTCTATAGATTTCAATTTTATAATTTATTAAAATTTTCAAATCGGTTTTGACTTTCCAATCGATTTTGAAAGTTTAATTGATTTTGATTTTTTAATCAATTTTGATATTGTAAATGATTTTTCTTTTATTATCGATTTTGATTATATAATCGATTTCAATCTTATGATCGATTTCGGTTTTATAGTCGATTTCGGCAATATAATGTTTTTCCATTTTGCGAAATTTTTTTCTTTATATCAATTTTATAATCGATATCAATCTTTAAATCAATTTTGAATGTTTTATTTATTTCGATTTTGTAACCAATTTCGATATTGTTATTGATTTTTCTTTTACTATCAATTTAGATTAAATAATCGATAGTAATTTTATGATCGATTTCAATCTTTTAATCGATTTCAGTATTATAATCTATTTCGATTTTGCAAAATTGCAATTTCGATTTTTTAATTGATATCAATTTTTTAATCGATATCATGTTTAAATCGATTTTTAATGTTTAATTGATTTCGATTTTGTAACCAATTGTGATTTTGTAATAGATTTTTCTTTTATTTCCGATTTCGATTAAATAATAGATTGTGATTTTATAATCGATTTTAATCTTTTAAACGATTTGGGGTTTATAATCGATTTTGGCATTATAATCTTTTTCCATTTTGCGAAATTTCAATTTCCATATTTTACTTGATATAAATTTTATAATCGATATCAATGTTTAAATCGATTTTGAATGTTTAATTGATTTCGATTTTATAATTGATTTTATATTTTATATTCAACTGCGGTTTTATAATCAATTAAAATTTTCTATTCGATTATTCTTTTCTTTGTCCTTAAAGGGATCGCTCATATTTTACGGAACCTGCAGAGCCGTTGCGACGATTTTCTAATCGATTTTGAATGTTAATTCGATTTTGGTTTGATAATCAATTCTGTTTCGATTTTGAAATTGATTTCGATTTTATAATCACTTTTGATTTTACAGTCGATTTCGATTTTATAATTGATTTCGATGTTTTAATCGTTTTCGATCTTGCAATCGATTTCGGTTTTACAATTGATTTGGATTTTACAATAGATTTCGATTTTACTTGCGATTTTGATTTTACAATTGATTTCGATGTTAAAGTCGGTCTCGATGTGCTATCGGTTCAAATTTTGTAATTTCTTTCAAATGCTCTAATTAGAGCTGGCAAACATTCGAGAAACATTCAATATTTCTAATAACAAATATCGATAGCATCGATACTATTGTTAATTTTTCATCACCCCTATTTCAAACGTAAATGCCATGTAAATCGATTTTTGGTTCTCAAAAATCGATTTACATGGCAAGTAATAGCAATGCATAGTAGAGCTGGCAAACTATCGATATTCGCAGCATTAGATATTTTTAATAAGAAATATCGATAATATAGATACTGTCGTTTATTTCCTATCACCTATATTTGAAACGAGAATAAGAAGTAAATCATTAGTTTTATATAGATGCAATATCATTGCATGGACCGATTAAAACCAAATTTAATAAAGTCATTTAGAAATCAAAGAGAATTCATTGTACTACATTTTAGCCTAATCGTATGAAAATTGAGCCCTCTATAGGCTCATCAAGTAACCATAGGAGATTTTATAAGGAAGCTATATTAGGTTGTGCGCCGATTCGAACGATACTTGAATTACTCAACAAGAAGGGCGATGGAAAAATGCATGATTGGAATACATTCACGATCAGATCATTAATTTTTAGTTCAATTTAACAAATAGTGTAACTTTGTCAATAGTATCGATAGGAAAGATGTTAATCGATATTTAGCCAAAAACTAAAATATCGATATTTAGTAAGTTGGTTGCAGGACATGAGAAAACTTTTTGTACAAATTTGTTATCGTTTTTGACTTTCTAATCAATTTAGAATGTTTAATTGATTTCCTTTTGATTTTAGAACCCATTTTATTTGCTAATCGATTACAATCTTAAATTCGATTTTGATCTTACAATCGGTTTAAAATTTTTAATTCATTTCTGTTTAATAATGAATTTCGATTAAATAAACGGTTTTAATTTCGTTTTTGTAATAGATTTCAAATTTACAATCACTTTCGATTTTGTAATCGATTCGAAATGCTCTAAACGATTTCGATATAATGACTGATTTACATTTTGTAATCGATTTCTAATCAATTTTGAATGTTTAATTGATTTTTATTTAGTTTTATAATACATTTGGTTTAGTGATCGATATAAATTAAAATATCAATTTTTCTAATGATTTCGATTTAGTAATCGATTTGGATTTTATAATAGACTAGCTGAGCCGAGCCAGCTTCATTGCGCCTTCTTTTACTAACAAAACTATCCTTTGCAATTTTTTTTTTTTTTTGACAACTAAAGAGTTTTTAGTTGCAATTTTTAAAACCTTTTCTTATGCAACTTCTCACTTGCCCTTGTTCCTTAGTGGAATGTTCATGGGCAAAATTAGCTATTTGCAAATTTTCTTATGGACAAAAGTTCTGAAAAATATTACAAAAAAAAAAATTTTATTAATTTTTTCCTTTGCGGTATGTCAAACTGATCTCCCTAGTTAAGATTAGAATTCTGTCCTGCTTTCCATTTCATTTATCAATTATAATCTTCAATAACCACACTTCAATTTTCATTACCTTCTCTTTCCTTTGGCTGGGTAATGCATGCTGACTTGCATTTCGATGTTGTCCCCCAAACCACACATTCGAGCATCACTTTGTCAAAAAATTCGTACACCAAGACATGCTTGGGCTTTCTCCCATTGAGGAAGTAAAAGTGGTTTACTTGAGATTTGTACAAATCTTACGCCTCACTGACTTCATAAAAGAAGAAGAAAAACTTGTGGTGATGTTATTCATTAAGATTTGGATAGCCTTAGCTTAAAAATAAAAGGATTTGCTGAAAAAGGATTAACATTTGATATGCTCTTAAATGTTAACTAACATTAAAGCTTTTTTCGATGACTACTCTTTGATTTTTATTTTTCTTTTAATAACATGGCGAAAGTTTCGAGGAAGTTCAATTTTAATGGCTTCCACAAAATGTTAAGATAAACTGTTCTACTCTATACTAGCAAATGTACTTGGAATTGTTTTTTCAGAGTTTCTTGCGGAATTTGAAAGCTTTCGCTTACATATTCCATGGGTTAACATTATTTTGGTTGAACTGTTGTTTACAGCAACTTTTGCCGTGAACTGCTGTAGCCATCCAGATGGCCACAGTAAACAATGGATTTCGAAAACTTTGCTTTTAGTTAATTTTTATACGTTAGTGATGAAACACGCTTAAAAGCAGAGATACGGTCCTACAAAATTTCAACTTTCTTCGACCATAACAAAAAAATGATTGAAAAAAAAAAAGTTATAGAAAAAGAAATTATTTTGAATTTTTTCTACTCTTATAAAGTGTATATAATAAAATCGAAAATAATAACAAAAATAAGAAAATAAGGAAAATATCTTTAAAAAACGCAAAGAAAAAGGAATACAGTTTTGTGTTTTAAATATAAAATAAAAAAAAATATTCATAACATGCGCCGGCGCTTTACGATCTCCATAATTACATGAAAGTGAAAAATCTGTATTTAAAAAATATCAATAAAAATAATTAGAAAAAATATATATATAATAAAACAAAATAAAATTATATAGATATATGTAAAAAGAAAAAAAAATAAGCAGCAAAAATAATAATAATCATTAGTTTATAAAAAAAATATATATATAAGAAAATAAGTGTTTAAATATTAAGTGAATATCAAAAACCAAATATTGTCCCTGAATTGTGGTACTTTAACTAGTCAAAAAAGAAAAATTCTAACCATCATTGGTAAATATTTCAATTAAGTGAAGGTTTCCGTTTCCTCTGCATTTTGGATTGCCCTCTACACTCTCACACACATGCCCTCTTGCTCACACACACACACACACATGTATGCATGCATTACCGGCTGCCAGCCTAAATCAAATGGAAATGTAATACGTTTATAATTGCTTCAAGAGACAATAATGAACGCCTAATGATTATGACATTATAGGCCTTCCCCGTTTGCTTTGTTAAATTGTCCAAGACATTCCGCTATTAGGTATTGCTTATTGGATTTCCTTTTTTTCTTTACTCTCTAGGGAGATGGAGAAAAACAATAACTATTTTCTTAACGTTAAACATTCCAAGCGACTTTGGGGAAATTGATTCTTCTTATCCTGGGCTATATCTTGTTAGCGCTTAATTGCAGTTCAAATAATGTTTCACTGACCCTAATTAAATGGCAAAGTAGCATTTGGGGATGTTTATTGTTTGTGTGTGTGTTTCCAAGAAAAATCCTTTTTTCTTCGAAAACAATCTTAAAAGGGTAATGCCTAATGGTCATTGTTTTTTTTTCTTTTTTCTTTGGTTTGTTTTTTTCCTAAACTGCTTGTCACTGTTATTTACACCTAATGGATTTTTAACGAATTTTCCCCAAAATGTCTATCCATTGAAACAATTAGCAAGTGTCCGAAACTGCAGGTTATTAGGGGTATTTTAATAAAATATTTAGAACAACTTTTTGGCTAAATTCCTTTCCAATGGCATATTTTTCACCAGAAAGAAGGGGAAGGAGAGAAACAAGTAAAAGCGTGCCAAGTTTGGCCGGGTCGAATCTTATATACCCACCACCATGGATCGCATGTGTCGAGTTCTTTTCCCGGCATCTCTTCTTAGGCAAAAGGAAAAGTATACAAAAAAAGATTTGCTCTGCTATTAGAGCGATATCAAGAAATGGTCCGATTCGGGCCACAATTAAATTATTCGTTGGAGACCTGTTAAAAAATATCAGCCAATTCGAATAAGAATTGTGCCCTTTGGGGGCTCAAGAAGTAAAATAGAGAGATCGATTTATATGGGAGCTGTATAAGGCTATAGACGGATTCAGACCTTAATAAACACGTATGTTGATGGACATGAGAGGATCCGTCATACCACGTTTCAGGCAAATCCAATAATAATTGCGCCCTCTAGAGGCTCAAGAAGCCAAGAACCCAGATCCGTTTATATGGCAGCTATATCAGGTTATGGACCAATTTGATCCATACTTGGCTCAAGTGTTGGATAACATAACAAAACACGTCGTGCAAAATTTCATTCCAATCGGATAAGAATTGCGCCCTCTAGAGGCTCAAGAAGTCAAGACCCAAGATTGGGTTATATGGCAGCTATATCAGGTTATAGACCAATTTGAACCATACATGGCCCAATTGTTGAATATCATAACAAAACATATCGTGCAAATTTTCATTCCAATCGGATTACAATTGCGCCCTCTAGAGCCTCAAGAAGTCAAGATTCAAGATCGGTTTATATGATAGCCATAACAGGTTATTAACCGATTTGAACCCTATTTGGCACAGTTGTTGAAAGTCATGCAAAATTTTAGCCAAAACGGATGAGTATTGCGCCCTCTAGAGGCTCAAGAAGTCAAGAACCCAGATCGGTTTATATGGCAGCTTTATCAGGTTATTAATCGATTTGAACCCTATTTGGCACAGTTGTTGAAGGTCATAATTAAATACGTCATGCAAAATTTCAGCCAAATCGGATGAGAATTGCGGAAATATGGGATTCAAATCGGAAAAATGGGATTCTTCAGCACATCCGTATTGGTATATTTTATTGATTCTCTTTGAAATGGCCCAAATAGAAACGACCACCGGCTTGGCATTTGGCGAATTGGACAGCCACTGTGTGGAAGAAATAAAGTGCGAATCATGTTGGTATGTAAATACATGGTCTACGACCGAAATGTTTGCCTGCCCACTGTTCCAAAGAGGTTTCCACAATGCTAATCGAATAATAAGTCGCATTAACTTCGATGCCAGGCTCGATGAAAGCAGTTGTAGAGCGGCCATCAGCGGTAACATCCGCCCATACCATTACTGATGGAAAATAAATTCGGTTGACCGTTCGTAGGCTCAAATTTTCGTACGTGTGCTGTGTTAAGTAGACACCATCATTTTTGGGGGTTTACGAATTGCTCAATTAAGCAATTTTTCTTGTCTGTGAACACGATATTCGGAAATTCACCACGTTCGTACAAGCTCAGCAATTACTTCTTTTTGGACCACCACCATGGCATAAGGAATCGCTTCCAGTATCATTATAACGATTTATGGTGCGAAACACAAACATTTTGTTCATTTTAGGGTGTTTGAGTTCGCCAACAATAGACAGTCGAGTTTTATAGCCAAATATAACGCAATCACACTATAACGCTCAAACTCCATCATAAAATCTTTTTTATACCCACCACCATAATACGGCAGTAGTCATTCTATATATTCTTGATCGTCTGAACGCTTGAGTCGATCTAGCCATGTCCATCCGTCTCTTCGTCCGTCCGTCTATTGAAATCACGATAGCGGTCAAACGCATGAGGCTAGCCGCTTGAAACTATGAACAGATGCATCTTATAGATGAAGGAGGCCACCGTGGCACAAAAGTAAGCATGCCAGCCTATGATGCTGAACGCCTGGGTTCGAATCCTGGCGAGAACATGAGAAATAAGTAAGAGCGTGCTAAGTTCGGCCGGGCCGAATCTTATATACCCTCCACCATGGATCGCATTTGTCGAGTTCTATGCGCAGTTTCTCTTTTTAGGCAAACAAAGAATATCGAATAAGAACTGTTACGATATGTAAAGCTATATCAAGTTATAGTCCGATTCGGACCATATATGAATGCTGAACATTGTAGAAGTCATGGTGTAATATTTTAGTTCACTCGGATAAGTAATGTGCCTTGTGGGGGCTCAAGAACCAAAATCGGGAGATAGGTTTATACGGGAGCTGTATCAAGCTATTGATCGATTCAGACCATATTAGACAGGTATGTTGAAGGTCATGAGAGAAGGCGTTGTACAAAATTTCTGCCAAATCGGATGAGAATTGCGCGCTCTATGGGCTCAAGAAATCAAGATCCAAGTAAGGTTTATATGACAGCTAAGCCGATTATGAGCCGATTTGAATCATACTTAACACAGTTATTGGAAGTGATACCAAAACACCACGTGCGAAATCTCAGTCAAATTGGATGAGAATTGCGCCCTCTAGAGGCTCAAGAAGTCAAGACCCCAGATCGGTTTATATGACAGCTATATCAGGTTATGAACCGATTTGAACCATACTTGGCACAATTGTTGGATATCATAACAAAACACGTCGTGCAAAATT
>NC_081556.1:148643659-148661159 GCF_963082655.1 Stomoxys calcitrans | reverse complement strand
ATGATCATCGTCCTCTTCTAGGCTGCCTTTGCATTTGCATTAGAGGGCACTAGTGCAGCATATTCAAGGGTGCCCAGCAGTAGTTCCGTCGTCTCATGGTTGTTCCGTCTTCTCTCCTCAGAGAGCTTGGCGTGCCAAAAACCTTGGAGAGCACTCTTTGCAACCTGGATGCTGCACTAGTGCCCTCTAATCTGCAAAATTGCCCATGAACATTCCATTAAGGAACTGGGGCAAACTTCTCACAAATCAATTGGAGATGTCCGCTTCAATTTTAAGGTCCATGATATGGGGAGGTCCCGCTTTATAGCCGAGTCCGAAGTGCGTGCCGCAGAGCGATACCTCTTTGGGGAGAAGTTTTTACATGGCAAAGTAACTCCCAAATGTCGCCAGCATTAGGAGGGAATAACCACCGCTTAAAAATTTTCTGATGTTCCTGCCAGGATTCGAACCCAGGCGTTCAGTGTTATGAACATTGCATTAAGGAACAGGGGCAAACTTCTCATATGTCAATGAGTGCTGTCCGATTCAAGTTTAAGCTCAATGATAAGGGGCCTGCTAGTATATAGCCGAGCCCGAACGGGGTGACGCAGTGCCACACCTATTAGTGGAGAAGTTTTTACATAGCTGCCATACCAAATGGGGCAGTACCTCACAAATGTCGCCAACACAGGGAGGGGATAACCACCGCTGACATTTTTGCTAATGTTTTCGCCAGTATTCGTAATCAGGCATTCAGAGTCATAGGCGGTTTTGCTAACCTCTGCACTAAGGTGACCTTCATTGCCCAATGAAAAGATGAAAATAGCGCCCTCTATAGGTGCAATCTTAAAGGATACATTCAGCGCCGGGTCGCTGATTATACCCACCACTGAAGGATGGGGGTATATTTATTCTGTCATTCCGTTTGCAACACATCGAAATATCCATTTCCGACCCTATAAAGTGAATATAGTCTTGATCAGCGTAAAAATCTAAGACGATCTAGCCATGCCCGTCCGTCTGTCCGCCAGTCTGTTGAAATCACGCTACAGTCTTTAAAAATAGAGATATTGAGCTGAAATTTTACACAGATTCTTTTTATTTTGTCCATCAGCAGGTCAAGTTCGAAGATGGGCTATATCGGACTATATTTCCATATAGCCCCCATATAGACCGATCCGCCGATTTAGGGTCATAGGCCCATAAAAGCCTCATTTATTATCCAATTTTGCTGAAATTTAAGACAGTGAGTTGTATTAGGCCCTTCGGTATGTTTCCTCAATTTGGCCCAGATCGGTCCAGATTTGGATAAAGCTGCCATATAGACCGATCCACCGATTTAAGGTCTTAGGCCCATAAAAGCCTCATTTATTATCCAATTTTGCTGAAATTTGGAACAGTGTTATTAAATGCGTTGTGTTGGACCAGTCGGCATCCCAATTCAATTTGGACCACATAGGTCCAGATTTGGATATAGCTGCTATATAGACCGATCTCTCGATTTAAGGTTTTGGGCCCATTAAAGCCGCATTTATTATCCAATGTCGCCGAAATTTGGGACAGTGAGTTGTGTTAGACCCATCGACATCCTTCTTCAATATGGCCCAGATCAGTCCAGATTTGAATATAGCTACCATATAGACCGATCTCTCGATTTAAAGGTTTGGGCCCATAAAAGGCGCATTAAGCCTTCAGGCAATCCATAACAAGATTCACTGCGGAATCCAGTTCTCGTGCTTCCGATATAAGTTCTGAAGGGTTCTGTCGAAAGCACGCTAACTTTCGAAGGAGTAAAGCTAGGCGTTTGAAATTTTACACAAATACTTCTTATTAGTGTAGGTTGGTTGGTATTGTAAATGGGCCATATCGGTCCATGATTTGATACAGCTGCCACACAAACCTATCTTGGGTCCTGACTTCTTGAGCCTCTAGAGGGCGCAATTCTTATCCGATTGGTATGATATTTTGCACGACGTGTTTTGTTATGATATCCAACAACTGTGCCAAGTATGGTTCAAATCGGTTCATAACCTGATATAGCTGCCATATAAACCGATCTTGGGTCTTGACTTCTTAAGCCTCTAGAGGGGGCAATTCTCATCCGATTGCAATGAAATTTCGCACGACGTGTTTTGTTATGATATCCAACAACTGTACCAATTATGGTTCAAATCGGTTCATAAACTGATATAGCTGTCATATAAACCGATCTGGGATCTTGACTTCTTGAGCCTCTCGAGGTCGCAATTATTATCCGATTTGGCTGAAATTTTGTACAACGGCTTCTCTCATGGCCTTCGACATACCTGTCTAATATGGTCTGAATGGATCCATAACTTGATACAGCTCCCATATAAACCGATCTCCCGATTTCGCTTCTTCAGCCCCTACAAGGCGCAATTCTTATACGAATGGACTGAAACATTACACAATGATTTCTGCTATGGTCAGCATTCAATTCATTTATGGTCCGTATCAGACTATAACATAATAGTTCTTATTCATTATTCTTTGTTTGCCTTAAAAAAGATACCACGCAAAGAACTCGACAAATGCTATCCAAGGTGGAGGGTATATAAGATTCGGCCCGGCCAAACATAGCAGGCTCTTATTTGTTTGTTGTGATGTTCTCACCAGGATTCGAACCCAGGCGTTCAGCGTCATAGGCGGACATGCTAACCTCTGCGCTACGGTGGCCTCGGGGAACATGATGGCCATTGGTTATTGATAGGCGCCAATATCTCGCCTTGTTGTACGAATCATCATAGGCACTCAGTATTTAAGGAAGAGCCGGTGTCACTCGGCCTCTCTCTGAGACTCTCCACTCGATATCGCTGATTGTCCGCGACTTCAGTTGCAGCTACTCCTTATGTAGTTCCAGTTATGCTTCTCGTCGTGATAACGAAGTACAGCACCCTGATTGGAGCTCAAAGTTCCAGCCTAAGTGAAGTCAAATCCGCTTAATCGAAAATAGCAAAATACGGAATATTTGTTTCAATTATCCGAGGTTTTCAATTAATCGGAGTTGATATCCGGATTCGATGTTCATTAATCCGGATTCGACTGTATCGTGCTATCCCATAGCTCTTGCTGTGCTATCCTCCTGGACCATAGCTGACGGGTGGGTCATCTTCTTCGTATGGTAGGGATATGGATATGGTCATGACCGGTTGTGGTTTGCTTGACCTCTTCAGGGCTGCTTACGTTAAATCTTCATTACCGTATCGGTATATCAGGGTTAGAAACAGATTCCAGCTTCTAATCTTACCTTCTGTCGGGGGAGATATGAGTTTAGAATTGCGTGATCTGAGTCCTCGAACTTTGCTACCTAGTAACTATGGTTCCTGAACTAAGGCCATGCCAATACCATCTCTTTCCATAATTCCGAGCAGTTCGTTGGCGGTTGCTTAAGAGTGGTGCAGATTAATCTGGAATTGGTCACCATAATATTGCAAAGAAAATTTCGTAAGAGTTCCATTGTAATTACTATGACTTTTTAGGACTATGTCAATGTCGTCATGTATAAAATAATTTATTTCTCCAAAAATTTAAACCCCAAAGGTTGCCTCTAAAACAATGTTTAACTTCTTCAAAACTATCAAATTTTTAATGCTCATTGTCAATGGCAATCCTTCCAATGGACTTATTGACTCAGCAAAAAGATTCCAACCATATCTGGCATTTTTGGTATAAAAGCTCTTCATGGACACCATTACTCATAACAATTGTAACAACATTGAATCATTCACTCAAACTGCATTGTTTATAGGGTTTGGTGCCTTTATTTCCCTCACTTAAATGTACAAATATTTTGGGGATTTTTTGGTTGTTACCAAAATACGTTTGACTTTGACTGGGAGTGTGGTCGTAGGGTTACGGTTTTTCATGTCTACTATATGTGAAATTTTTCTATAGGATTTACCAATGAATTCATGTATGTGTGTGTGCCTCCTCCCCTTTATATGCCTCTGGCTACATGCCTACGAATCAGTTATTCTTGTACGCACAACAGCATGAATTGTTATTTATGACCTATGCAAGTGTGAGTGTGTGCGTGTGTGTGTGTATGCGGCTTGGTGATTGCATTCACTTTGTTTGGTCTGTATATGTTGGCCTGTATTTGTGTATACTAAGCCATTGGCTTTTCCTATTGACCTTATCAACACAGTTACTTGCCCATCTCTCTCTGCGTGTGTTCCATTGAGAGTTCCAAAGCCACTTTCAGCAAACGCCAATGGAAACAACATTGGCGCCCAACATGGTGTACATGGTGACTTTACAACGCACTCACACACATACACATTGCAGTTGAATAAGACGCGAGTATACTGTGAACAAAGGGAAAACTCTCTTTTGTTGCATTGTATCTTTCGTTCGAACGAATAGTTCTCCACCTCTTTGAGATATATGAAATCCCCAGGGATCTCCAGTATTGTGTCGTTGAGTAGAGTAATGAAAATAAAAGTGGAAAACCAAAAAAGAAAAAAAAAAACCTTTTCTGCAAATAATTGAACAATAAGTTGTTGGAAAGGACCTATGACCGTTCTCTGGCTTGGTAGGTTAAACCAAGCAATATCAGTCTTTTTCATGTAAGATACAGTGAGAATAAATTTAAGGCTATAGGGGTTATGTTGGTTGAACAGTTCAAAATTCACCTGTTCTGGGTGCCGGGTCACAGAGATGTCCCAGGGAGATGTAAAACGGAAAGCAAGCTCTTTCCAGGGAAACTGGAAACTGTGGGTATGCCTCTAGCGACATGCAATCTAAGTTTTCAGGACCAGGCCCGAAGGACAACGAATGATAGATGGTCACAAAGAGGGGGCTGTGAGCATTCCAAAACTATGTGGCCTCATCTAGACTTGAAGAGATCTACTGCTTTGCTGTAATTGGCTAAAACAGATGTCTCAGTCATTGTTTGCGTCATGACGGGTCACAGACTAATCGGAAAACATGATAAACTGAAGGTTGCCAACAACGACTTTTACAGAAGCTGTGAGGACATCGAAGAAAAGGAGACTAAAGAACACCATCTGTCAGTGTGCCCGCACTAGCAGTCAGAGGGAGTTTCACTTTAGGTTATCATTTCTTTGAGAACATCTCTGATTTAGCGGATGTGAACATTCTGGATGGTTCAACGGTAGTGCGCCCTCTATCGGCTCAGTAAGTTTAGATCCCAGATCGGTTTATATGGCACCTATACCAGTTTATGGACCGATTTGGACCATACTTCGCACATTTATTGGAAATGATATCAAAACACCATGTGCCAAATCGGACGAGAATTGTGCCCTCTAGAGGCTCAAGAAGTCAAGACCCAAGATTAGTTTATACAATCCCAACCGACCTACACTAATGAGAAGTATTTGTGCCAAGTTTCAAGCGGCTAGCTTTATTCCTTCGAAAGTTAGCGTGCTTTCGACAGACATAAGGACGGACAGACTGGCGGACATGGCTAGATCGACTTAAAATGACATGACGATCTAGAAAATAAATTCTTTATGGGGTCTCAGACGCATATTTCGAGGTGTTACAAACAGAATGACGACATTAGTATACCCCCATCCTATGGTGGAGGTTATAAAAAGATTGAGAGAGTTTTGGCATTGGACAGTAGCTCAATAATATCGAAATCAAACCAGAGTCCCAGTGGTTGACTATGGCGTAGTTAAACCTTTCTTCCTTTTTACATTCCCCTGGCAGCCAGTTGTGCGTACCTGATTAACCCGATGAAGTCATTCATCAGCACAGGCTGCCATCTCAGTCTTACTTTAATTTAAATGACTATGACCGAATATTTGTTCCACTAGCCGGACATAGAATAGCGGATCTTCTGCACTCATTCTAAAATCTCTGACACCAAGTTTGGGGGTGTCTCCCACCACTTGATCTCTCTAACGGGCTTTTGGTCTTCCCGGTTTGCGTGTACCACCGTGTTTACCTTCAAAAGACTTCTTTGCTGGAGCTTCTTCATCCATTCTGACAACATGACCTAGCCAACGCAGCTGTGGTATTTTGATGCGTGTAACGATGCTATCGTCGTCATACAGCTCATACAGCTCGTGCTTCATACGTCGCCTATATTCTCCGTTAACACAAACTGTCCCATATATTTTACGGGGAATCTTTCTCTCAAATACTCAAAGTACTGCCTCATTTGCTTTCACAAGTACCCATGCTTCAGAACCATATAACAGCACGGGCAGTCCTCTAACCTACACTGCCAAATCGTTTTACTTTTTCATTCCCCCTCACTCCGCTTTGGCCCGACGTCCAGACAATGCGGATCGTGCCATTCTCAAAGAAGGCGTTAATCTACTTCTTACACTCCAAAAGTGTTTGTGACTTTCAAAACAAAACAACAAAAACTCTTAAACGAGTCTCACCATTTGTGGTGTGTTAAATGTATCAAGGAGCGGGCTGCAATGATCGCGATTTCGGCCTTTGCCAGGAGTCTCATCAGACTGCTATGCCACCAAAATGATTACATGCTTCCACCCACTCACTAATTAGTGACAGTGCAGCGTTCAGAGGGCATGCTTCTACCATTGCACTGCTCACTAATTAGTGAGTGGGTGAAAGCATGTAATCTTTTTCATGGCATAGCAGTCTGATGAGGCCCCTGGCAAAGGCCGAAATCGCGATCTTGCTTCTTTGGAAAGGAAAATTCTCAAAAATCCTATTAATACTTCCAAAATTTATTGAATTATTTCCTGATTTTTCGACTCGAAACCACGAAGTGGTGATGGCTATAAATGTCTATGGTTACACAAATTGTAATTTAAGAATTATGTTCTTAATGAACATATTTTGAGGTTATAGCCCTTAATTCCAACTTCATATTTTCTTCTATGCCATCTTCCCAATTTGCTTAGTTTATAAATCAGAAAAGTTCCTTATCCCTTATTTCTCTTAAGCAAAATTTACACAAAAATTGACCTCTGACCTTGTGTTGGAGAAAACCGCAATTAAAATACATTCGGTAAAGGAGGAAAAAACAATAAAAATGTTGTGTTGATAAATAAACTGCAACAACAAATAAAACAAATGAGAGCAAACAAAAACCAGCCAGCACAATAACGATTTTATCTAATATCCTTATTAAAAACAAAACGAACACATTTTGTGTGTGTACATGTGTGTGTGTGTGTGTTTGGCTTAGAGCCAAGTCCAAGGGTGTGAGCAATGCTTACCGAGCATATGAGCACACACGTGTGCGAACATTTGAAGAGGTCTTAAACTAAAACGGAAATACGTGAAGTCGTCTGTGGAAAAAAAACGGGAAACAGCCAACCAAACAACACTCATACCATAAAAAACCCCAACACTTATACTAACACCAGGACTGGCTCCAACACTAATACCAACACAAAAACTAAGACCAATATTAACACCCAAACGCAAGTTAAACAAAAAGCAAAACACTGGCTTACTTGTTGCATATTAGGATGCTCCATCAATTTAAGTACACATTTTTCTCCCCCTGCCACCATATTCGTACACAGTGGGGCAAAGAGACGGCATTGACGGCAAGTGAGGAAAGGCACAATACTTTATACCTACCCTGTAAGAGGAAATTGAGAGCTACATCTAATCCTGAAGTGATTTTAATGGACTTTGTAGCAGGTTTTCAGATGGGTTATAGAACAATTCGTATGAAATTTCGAGCAAATGTGTTCAAATTTGGAATAAATACAGAGCTTTAAGTGGCTGCAAAAAGGGTGTGAATAATAATAATCCGCCTCATGCCACTATGGACATACATCTAAGCCAGTATTCGGCTTGTTGTGTGCTCTAAATACTATAAAGTAACCTCGAAAATGAAAATCGCTCTTTGCTTCCACCCACTCACTAATTATTGAGCAGTGCAATAGTAGAAGCATGCCCTCTGAATGCTGCACTGTTCACTAATTAGTGAGTGGGTGGAAGCATGTAATCTTTTTGGTAGCATAGCAGTCTGACGAGGCTCCTGGCAAAGGCCGAAACCGCGATCATTGCAGCCCGCCCCCTTGATATATTTAACACACCACAAATGGTGAGACTCTTTAAAGTGTTTTTGTTGCTTTGTTTTGAAATAGAAGCAAGATCGCGATTTCGGTCTTTGCCAGGGGCCTCGTCAGACTGCTATGCCACCAAAATGATTACATGCTTCCACCCACTCACTAATTAGTGAGCAGAGCTGCGTTCAGAGGGCATGCTTCTACCATTGCACTGTTGTTTTGTTTTGAATTAGAAGAAAGAAATAAAAACACATTGTTTGGTCTAAGCTGGTTAAACCAACAACAAAATGAAATTTTGTGACCAAACTAAAGAAGCGCAAAGAAATTAATTTCCATAATTTTAAAAAAAATTCCAAAATTTTGAAAATTTATACTGCCAAAATTTTGAAAATTTCCCAAAACTTTGAAAATAATGCCAACATTTTGAAAACTTCCCAAAATTTTGAAAATAAATCCAAAAAATTGTAAAAAAATTTCCAAAGCTTTGAAAATTCCCAAAATTTTGAAAAATTCCGAAAATTTTAAAAAATTCCCAAAATTTTGAAAAATTTTTGAAAAATTCCCCAATTTTTGAAAAATTCCCAAATTTTTGAAAAATTCCGAAAATTCGGAAAACTTTAAAAACTACCCAAAATTTTGAAAAAAAAAATCCAAAAATTTTTAAAAAATTTTCCAAAACTTTGAAAATTCCCACAATATTGAAATATTCCCAAAATTTTGAAAAATTCCCAAAATTTTGAAAAATTCCCAAAATTTTGAAAAATTCCGAAAATATGGAAAACTTTAAAAACTACCTAAAATTTTGAAAAAAAAACCCAAAAATTTTTAAAATATTTTCCAAAACTTTGAAAATTCCCAAAATTTTGAAAAATTCCCAACATTTTGAAAAATTCCCAAAATTTTGAAAAATTCCCAACATTTTGAAAAATTCCCAAAATTTTTAAAGTTTCCTAAGTTTTGAAAAAAAAATCCAAAAATTTAAAAAAAAAAAAATCCAAAACTTTGAAAATTCCCAAAATTTTGAAAAATTCGCAAAATATTGAAAAATTCCCAAAATTTGGAAAATTCCGAAAATTTTGAAATATTCCCAAAATTTTGAAAAATTCCCAAAGTTTTGAAAAATTTCGAAAATTTTGAAAAATTCCGAAAACTTTGAAATTTTCCCAAAATTTTGAAATTTTCCCAAAATTTTGAAATTTTCCCAAAATTTTGAAATTTTCCCAAAATTTTGAAATTTTCCCAAAATTTAGAAATTTTCCCAAAATTTAGAAATTTTCCCAAAATTTTGAAAAATTTCGAAAATATTGATAAATTCAAAAAATTATGAAAAATTCCCAAAATTTTGAAATAAATTTTAAAAATTTTTGAAAATTTTGAAAAAAATCCCAAATATTTGAAAATGTTCCTAAAAGTTGAAAAAATCCACCACATTTGTGGTGGTCATGTTGACGTCGGCTGGTGGAACTTGCCACATTGACAAAGGCATAAAATGAATGCGAAGGGGGAAATTGAAGTTTGTTTGAAGAAATATTACTCAGTGAAAAAGCTAACAGTTTGATAGTTGTAGTTGAGATTTTATATAGGACTTGTGCTTATGATCTTAACTTTAAGTACTACGAACAACAGGCGGTGAACTGTAGGCCGGTCTGACGGACGGACATAGTTCACTATGGTGCCGATGAGATAAAGAAGGCAGCATACATGTCACCCCACTGGTGACATGTCTGGGGAACTGGCAATTTCTTTTCTTCAAGACTCATTTAACAATCTCTCCTTTGGGTGTTGCATTCTCTTGTTCATTACGATCGACTTGAAAAACAATGAAACAAAACGTTGTAAAAAAATCCCAAAATTCTGGTAAAAAGTTGAAAATGTCTGAAAGACGATTTGTTGGTACATTAATACAGTGAAAAATTCCTCAGTTTGAATTTTCGTAATGGTGAAAGTCTATCCATGGGTTCAGGAGTTTACATTCATTCGATAATTAAACAAAATTGCAAAAATTTAAAAATACCAAAATTTCTTTTGGTCGGAAGTGATGCCTTCACTGCGCCTCGAATTTTATACTTTTGGAAAGTGAAAAAATTATTAAAAATATTTAACAAAAATCTTTTGAAATTCTCTCAAATAGGGAAAATGTTCCCATGGGCCACGAATTTCATATTTATAAAGAAAAAATTGTTAAATTGTTTATTCTATTTTTTTTTTTTTTTTTACAAAATTCTTTAAATTCCTTTAAATGAGAAAATATCTTTGGGCAACCAACCAGTTTCAAATTATGAAAAAAAAGATCCCGTGAATTGAAATGAAAAAGGACCACGAATTTAATAGGTGAAAAAAGTTGAAAAAAACAATTCCCAAAATATTTACAAAAATCCCCTTAAATATGGGGAAAAAAATTATTCCCTAAATATTTACAAAAATCCCCTTAAATGTGGGGAAAATGTTCCCAGATTTGTATCATTGGAAAGGTTGGAAAAAAAGTTGAGGATATTCCTATATCAAAAGGATAATATATTTTGTAAAGTTTCCTCCGCTATGGTGGCCTTCTCCTTTGATGCGAAACACCTTGGTTCGAATCCTGGCTAGAACACCAGAAAAAGGTTTACAGTGGTGAGGTTTTCAGTGGTGGTTATGTTGTCGTAGCAGTGTGTTATACACTGAGGCGGCAGCCCTTGCCGATGAAGGAATCCATCGGGTTAATCTGGTACATACAACCGGCTGCCATGGTATTGGTGGTGGTTATCCCTTCCTAATGCCCGAGACATTTGTGAAGTATTTTGCCATGCAAAAACCTTGTCCTAAAAGAGGTGCGGCTCTATGGCACACCGTTCGGACTAGGTCAAAAAAATGGAGGCCAATTATTATTCAGCTTAAAACTTGAATCAGGCAGCACTCGGTGTTGCTTAATGGAATCTCCATGGCAAATTTGCAAACAAAATTGCATTTGCAAAGTTTCCTCGCTAAAACATTCTGAGGGCATATCCTCAAGCAAACAAAATTCAATTTGCAAACTTTCCTCGCTAGAACACTCTGAGGGCATATCCTCCAGCTGATAGTTAAAATTTTAGTGTAGCTCGAAAGTTTGGTTCTTAGATTGTAAGTAAACTGTCAAGCTTCACCATTTTCCCCACTGTTGCCAGCTTAAGCTGTTTTAAGAAAACTTACTTCCTCCTCTCCGCCTCTCTAACGACCTCTCTGTCGTTCGTTTTGTATAAACATAAATAAGAAAATTATCTTTAACCTACCCAGAAATAAGGTATTAAACCAATACCATCGTAAGACTTATGGGAATAATAGAATGAGAATACATTTTAGCTACATTACCTTGGTTCAAAGATAAACAAACATGTGTGTGTATGTGTGTGGGAGTGTGTTATATGCGGGCGTGCATGTTCTTGTGTGTGTTTATGCCTTCCACCTTTTGATAAAAACACCAGGTTGTTTGTTTAATTCGTTAAGAAGAAGTGCAAACATAAAAAGCAAACGAAATCCTTCAGCAAAACCAATTCAAAGAAAACCCTCAACTTGGAAGTTACAACTCACAGCCGCAGTGAAGCAACAACCTAATCCACATTTATCAAAGTTACCAGCACAGCAACAGCGAAAGAAGTTGACGGGTGCCAGCACTCAATGTAATTTACAGCAACCATTGTTAAGGGTTTTTGGCTGGCTGCCTGTGCCATCACCATCATCATCATCATCATGTCTCAATGCTAAAGTACCCAAAACAAGCATATTGCTCTGCGAAGCTGGGCATCACAATCATCTTCAACTAGCCGGCAACTGGAAAATCCGTCCTCTATTTTGGTTTGTTTTAGCAGTTGGAAGCAAACCAACAAAGCACCAGAAAATCCTGCAAAATCATTCTGCAACAATCCTTAGCGACTCCAACTACGGTAAGTTATGAAAGAAGAAAAGAAAAACCTTCTATTTTGCACCCAAAAGCGAACAAATAAACCTTTGGCTCAAGTATTCCTATTCTTTTCATTTGTGAGCTCAACTCTATTCAATTGGTCGTAAGTAACTCTACTCGGTCTTAGATTCTTTTTTGAGAGTGCAATGGAGTTCCACTTAAAATCATTGCAATATAGCCATGATGGCTGTAGTTGGCCAAAATTGGGCCTGCACGAACTTGTAATCATTTAATTGAGGGCAAGCAAATAATGTGCAGTAAGTCAAGGGCGTAGTAAATAAAATCTTTAAGGGGGGTTCAGACAAAGTTAAAGAAAAGGAATATGTATATGGATATTAATCTGATACACTTTTTTAGTGCTGCTTTTTATGTTATTGGCGTTTCGGTTTTTTTTTTTTTGGGGTAACTGCGGCTCTTGCTTACATTGTTCCTTGCTGCCCTGACTGCCACTTGTTCTGATGATATTGTAAGCTATCCATTATAAATAATAAATCAGTCCTTGGCGTTTGGCGAATGTGAGCAACAGCACAAGCAAGTGAGCACTGGCGCGCAAAGAACACTTAATTTACGAGTATCCATCTTGAACGCATAAAAAAAAACAACAATCCAACAGTAACAACAAACCAATGTTAGTGGGTCATTTTGTTTCCTTTTCCGTCTCTCTGCGATTTTTTTGCTTGGGATTTTTTTCGTTTCACTTCCTTTTTTTTTGTATTTTCCACATAAATATTTCAGTATCACGAACGAGCAATGCATACACAAAACTTATTGTTTGCCTTATTTATTGGGCTTTGGAAATAAACTGACGCTCAAACAGTGGATGAAAGACAAATTCATTAAGCATAAATTTGTTGATTGTACAAGGATGTTGAGCAGAAAGTTGGGAAATTAAGAATAGAATAGAAAAACAAGTAAAAAGGCGGATTATAAATGCGCCTTTTACGGGGCCTAGACTTTAAATCGATATATCGGTCTAAATCGCAGCTATATTCAAATCTACACCGATCTGGGCTAAATTGAAGAAGGAAGTCGAAGGGCCTAACACAACTCACTGTCCCAAATTTCGACGAAATCGGACAATAACTGCGAACTTTATGGGCCCGAAACCTTAAATCGAGAGATCGGTCTATATGGCAGCTATATCGAAATCTGGATCGATCTCTGCCAAATTGCAGAAGTGTGTCGAGGAGCTTAACTTAACTCAATGTTCCAAATTTCGGCGAACTCGGACAATAAATGCTCCTTCTATGGGGCCAAGACTTTAAATCGAGAGATCGGTCTATATGGCAGCTATATCCAAATCTGAACCGATCTGGGCCAAATTGCAGAAGTATGTCGAGGAGCTTAACTTAACTCAATGTTCCAAATTTCGGCGACAGCGGACAATAAATGGGCTTTTTATGAGTCCAAAACCTTAAATCGAGAGATCGGTCTATATGGCAGCTATATCCAAATCTACACCGATCTGGGCTAAATTGAAGAAGAAAGTCGAAGGGCCAAACACAACTCATTGTTCCAAATTTCAGCGAAATCGGTCGACAAATGCGCCTTTTATGGGCCCAAAAGCTTAAATCGAGAGATCAATCTATAGGGCAGCTATATCCAAATTTGGACCTATCTGAGCCAAATTGCAGAAGGTTATCGAAGACCCTAACACGACTTGTTGTCCCAAATTTCGGCGATATCGGTCAATAAATGCGCCTTTTATGGGCCCAAAATCTTAAACAGCTATATTTAAATCTTGACCGATCTAGGCTAAATTGAGGAATAATGTCAAAGGACCTAACACAAGTCAGGGTCCCAATTTTTGTCAAAATTGGACAATGAATGGGCCTTAGACCCTAAGTCGGCGGATCGGTTTATATGGGGTCTATAGCAAGATATAGTCCGATATGGCCCATCTTCGAACTTAACCTGCCTGCGGACAAAAAAAAAAAGAAGTTTCAGCTCAATATCTCTATTTTTAAAGACTGTGGCGTGATTTCAACAGACTGATGGACGCACAGACGGATACGGCTAGATCGTTTTAGATTTCTACGCTGCGCCTTCTTTAAGTCTCTGATATCTTTTTAGGGTGGGGACACTTCACCCTGAATGCGGATATCGATTTCGTGCCAATGTAACCTATGACACTGAACGCGTTCGAATTCTGGTGAGAACATTGGACCGAGTGGTGTTTATCCCCTCTTAATGTTGGCGAGATTTGCAAAATACTATGCATCGTCATTCAAAAAGATTTCCCCAAAAAGGTGTACAATTTTTTTGCCTATGTTTCTTTCCAGACAAACGTACACAATCTAGTCATAATAGATCTAATGGCGTTTTTGAGCGTTGGCGTGGCCCCCTATACTTCGATCTGATTTTGTATGCCAGATTCAAAATCTACTCCCGAATACCTTTCATTTGAGCCCCATATTGAAATGAACGTCCAATATATGTGTTTTTGGGAGTTTTTAGGTTAGGACGGCCCGATAGGATAGGACTCTCCAATACCTTTCATTTGATACCTATATTGTCCCGATCGGTCCACTTTTTATCCACTTTGTATTTTTGGCATAAGGGGGAGGGTCAGTCCCCCTTCCGATACCTAGAATTATAATATTCGAAAATTTCGAGAAAATCGGTTTTGCCGTTTTTCAGTCTGTACGGAACAAACCAACCGAGTCCCATATATCCGTGATTGGCTAATGTACCCATTTTGGGCCTTATTGTGGGGGTGAGGTTTCGTGGGGGCCAGATTCGTTATCTACTCCGTCATACTTTTCATTTGATACCCATGTTGTCCTTATCGGTCCACGTTCGATTTTGGGTCGTGTTTTTGGGGTAACTGTGGAGGGTACGCCCCCTTCCGTTATTAATAAACTATAAAGCCTCCTCCTACTTTCTGACCATATTCGTAATCTACTCCCGAATACCTTTCATTTGAGTCCCATATTGTCATGATCGTTAAAAAAACCTACTTTAAGGGGTTTTGGGACCGCACGACCTCCCAGGCACTTGGACCCAACATTTATTATAAATTCGTACTATACTCTTGAATACCTTTCATTTCGTACCCAAATTCGTACTATACTCTTGAATACCTTTCATTTGAATCCCATATTGTCCCGATCGGTTCACTTTTATTTTTGGGTAGTACTATTGGGTTAAGGGGGAGGGTCCGCCCGATAATGTGATCGATGTGTTGCAAACGGAATGACAAAATGAATATACCCCCATCCTTCGATGGTGGATATAAAAACGAAAAGAAAATCAAAAAAAGGGAAGTTCGAACTTTATGGCAGCTATAACGAAACATGGTCCCAAAAACTGTCGAATCATTCAAGTCAAGTCTAATGTGGAAAGCAACATTAGACTTGACTTTTTGTACCACTAAGAAATCTTCGAATCAAAGTTGACACCTCGAATCAGTCGTACCCAACATCGCGTTGTATGAATGTGTTCCATTCTTTTTATTTCTAGTATCTGACACCACTGTGTTGGCTCCTTTACACACACACACACACACACACACTGTAGGTTTTCTTCATGCTCTCATCTTATTTGCTGCTTCACATGATTGGTTCGATGGTTATCTTGTTAGAGGAATCTTAATGGCAGACTGAATAAATTATGCATTTTATGATTCCTCCATTGCTACGCTTAAATCAATTTAAGCGGAGAGAAAATAATGCCAGCAAGAAGTCCAGCTGTATCACAGTTCAATGTCAGAGGCCAGCTGGTCATATTGTCAACTGTTGTTGTGCTGGGGAAATGCAAGGCCAATAAAGAAGGCAACTAAAGCCAAGGCATCACCTGAGGCCTTTGACCTTATGGTGAGCGTAACAATGGCCCCATTCACAATTTATGGCAAGTCATTGACAATTGACAAAAATGTGATGCAAACTTTAATTAAAATATTTATTGCGTTTTCTCTGCAGCACTCAGGTGTCCAGGTGAATAAATTTATTGAGTGGCTATAACAAATGTTTGTTATTTCGATTTTGTTGTTTCTCAGTTCTTCAAATTACCTAATAAATTACCAAAAAACGAATGTTATCAATTATTAATGCCTCAATCCTCGTTAAACTTATCGTTCTACGGTGTGATGTGCCGTGACAACGAATGCCATGGCGGCTTCATTAAATCTTTGTTCGTTTCACGAATTGCTTAAGATTTGAGTAATAAAATCGAGCGAATCGAGCATATGCCAGACAATCGATATTGATTAGTGTCATTGATATTTTATTGTTCTAAGTAATGCTTGTCGTGGTGTCTTAATTGGATTTGGTATCCATGGCAAAAACGGGCAAAGGAGGAAGGGCATTAGTGTGGCAAGCAAGAGTTGCGAAATGCAAAGTTGCCCATGAGCATTGCATTAAGGAACAGGGGCATTATTTCTCACATATCAATGAGTGCTGTCCGATTCAAGTTTAAGCTCAATGATAAGGGGACTCCTTTTTATAGCCGAGTCCCAATGGAAAATATAAATTTTCATGGAAAATTGAAATTTTCATGCAAAATTGAAATTTTCATGGAAAATTGAAATTTTCATGGAAAATTGAAATTTTCATGGATTGAAATTTTCATGGAAAATTGAAATTTTCATGGAAAATTGAAATTTTCAAGGAAAATTGAAAGTTTCATGGCATATTGAAATTTTCATGGAAAATTGAAATTTTCATGGAAAATTGAAAATTTTCTGGAAAATTGAAAATTTTCTGGAAAATTGAAAATTTTCTGGAAAATTGAAATTTTCATGGAAAATTGAAATTTTCATGGAAAATTGAAATTTTCATGGAAAATTTCAATTTTCAAGGAAAATTGAAAGTTTCATGGCATATTGAAATTTTCATGGAAAATTGAAAGTTTCATGGCATATTGAAATTTTCATAGAAAATTGAAATTTTCATGGAAAATTGAAATTTTCATGGAAAATTGAAATTTTCAAGGAAAATTAAAATTTTCATGGAAAGTTAAAATTTTCATGGAAAATTAAAATTTTCATGGAAAATTAAAATTTTCATGGAAAATTAAAATTTTCATGGAAAATTAAAATTTTCATGGAAAATTAAAATTTTCATGGAAAATTAAAATTTTCATGGAAAATTAAAATTTTCGTGGAAAATTCAAATTTTCATGGAAAATTCAAATTTTCATGGAAAATTCAAATTTTCATGGAAAATTCAAATTTTCATGGAAAATTGAAATTTTCATGGAAAATTGAAATTTTCATAGAAAATTGAAATTGTCATAGAAAATTAAAATTTTCAAAGAAAATTGAAATTTTCAAAGAAAATTGAAATTTTCAAAGAAAATTGAAATTTTCATGGAATATTGAAATTTTCATGGAAAATTGAAATTTTCATGGAATATTGAAATTTTCATGGAAAATTGAAATTTTCATGGAAAATTGAAATTTTCATGGAAAATTGAAATTTTCATGGAAAATTGAAATTTTCATGGAAAATTGAAATTTTCATGGAAAATTGAAATTTTCATGGAAAATTGAAATTTTCATGGAAAATTGAAATTTTCATGGAAAATTAAAATTTTCATAGAAAATTGAAATTTTCATAGAAAATTGAAATTTTCATAGAAAATTGAAATTTTCATGGAAAATTAAAAT
>NC_081556.1:148544555-148643459 GCF_963082655.1 Stomoxys calcitrans | reverse complement strand
CTGGGGTCCCGTCCACCATAAATTATGAGCTATTAAGTCGTCAGGAGAACAGCCACGACTTGCTACATCTGCAGGATTATATTCTGAGTCAACATGTTTCCAATTCTCACCGCCGACGTTCTCTAATATCTCTGAAACCCTGTTACCAACGAAAGCGCTCCATGAGCATGGTGGCTTTTGTAGCCAGGCTAGAACGATTGTAGAGTCGGTCCAGAAATGGGTCGTAAACTTTGATAATTGAAGCTTAGGCACAATGGCATTTGTTAACTTTGACAACATAACTGCACCGCATAATTCTAACCTTGGCAGAGAGATTTTCTTAACTGGGGCTACTCGGGTCTTGGCTGCTAGAAGAAAAGTGTCTACAGTTTTATCGATGTGTTCAACGCGTATATAAATTGTGGCTGCATATGCGCTTTCTGACGCGTCGCAGAATCCATGTATTTCCACAATACTAGCAGGTGTAAACCGAACCCATCTTGGTATCGATACAGTGTCTATAGAATGGCTACCTCTCACAAAGTTATTCCAGTTCATTTGAGTCACTGGCTTCAACGAGTCGTCCCATTCTACCTTATCTAGCCAAACCTGTTGCATGATTAACTTGGCTACAACTATTACTGGCGCTACCATCCACATGGGTCGAAAAACTTTGCTATCGTTGATAATACTTCTCGCTGGTGCTCATTTGCTTTTCTTCAACTGTAGGGGCCGTAAAAGTGAATTATCACCTGATATATTCCAACGAATTCCTAGGGTCTTTGTCGAAGAAGCTTCGGAAATATTTAACCAATCTATTGGAAGAAGCATGTCTTCATTTAAATCTTTAACAAACGTGTGTCATTTGACGCCCATTTTCTTAGCTCGAAACCAGCTGATTCTAATGCGGAGGCTAATTCCTTCCTAGCTGCTGTAGCTTCTTCTATGGAGTGTCCGCCCGCTAATACATCATCGACATATAAATTTTCTTTAATAATTCTTGATCCTAACGGATGAGAATCTTTCACGTCTTCTGCTAACTGGAGAAGGGTCCTAATCGCTAAAAATGGGGCGCAATTTATGCCGAAGGTAACAGTTAAGAGTTCGTAATCCTCAATTGGGTGGTTTCTGATTTACGAAAGAGAATTCTTTGAAAAGCTGTTTGATTGGGGTCTACTAAGATCTGACGATACATTTTTGTCACGTCTGCATTGAAGACGTACTTAAAAATCTCCATTTCAACACTTGTAGCACAAGGTCTTGCTGAAGTATGGGTCCTGTATGTAAGATATCGTTAAGACTTTTCTTGTTTGATGTTGGGCTAGATGCGTTAAAAACCACTCTAAGTTTTGTGGTAACCCTATCTGGTTTGATAACTGCATGGTGAGGTAAGTAGTAGTGAGGGGTCTTGTATACGCTGTTTGGGTCTACCTTCCTCATGTGTCCTAATTCCAAATACTCTAATATGGCTGCATCATAATGTGCTTTAATATCTGGGGTCTTAGACAACTTTTTCTCCATTCTATGAAACTGTGCCAATGCGATGTTCCTAGATGAACCGATCTCTGAACAGCTTTTAAAAGGTAAAGTTACGATATATCTCCCCGCCTCATTACGTCGTGTTGTATTTTTGTAATTATTTTCGCAATAAATATCTTCTGCTGACCTCAAAACCTTTTTTGGGGTCTCTTCCACCTCCCAAAAGCGAGTGATTATCTTTTCTAATGATGATGCACTATAAAGTGTGATTTGTCTGTCGGATTAGGGTCTTCCGTAATGGGTCCTCCTATGATCCACCCAAAAACGGTGTCCTGCGCTATAAGTGATCCAAAGGATTTCATAGTACCGCCTTTTGTGAATATAAGGGGTCCAATATCTAATCCGATTAACATGTCCACGGGTCGACTTTCAAAGAATCGGGGGTCCGCGAGACTAAGGTGTGCAAAATCTCCAAATTGATTTTGCCTTAAATTGTGTGTGGTAAATGAGAGGGTAGGGTCTTTAAGACTGGTGCCCAAACCTCCAGCTCAAAACTAGGATTTACTCGTGAGCAAAGATTGAAGACGCAAGCTTTTGTCGATGTTTCAGAAACTGCGTCGCTTAAACCTGTGACGTGAATTAAATTCTTAACTGTTGGAAGTTGCAATTTGTTTCTAATTTTTTCTGATATGAAAGTTGATTGTGACCCAGGATCGATGATTGCCCTGGCATCATATCTATGTCCTCTAGATTTGATTTGAACTATTGCTGTGAACAAAAGTGTCTCTTTGGGTTGCGGAGTGGGTCTGATTTCCTGAAGTGTCAAAGTCGTTGAACAAGGTGCTTCTAAACAAGGTGTGGACTGTATATTTGGCGATACCGATGGTTGTACTAGGGTGGTTAAAGCGGCAGCACTGGTACTAGGGCGTGCGTATTCGCTAACCGGTTGAGCTAGGGTGGTAGGATCAGTAGCACTGGTGCTAGGTCGTGCTTCCTGTCTACCGGGTTGAACTAAAGTGTTGAGAGCGGCAGCACTGGTGCTAGGTCGTGCTCCGCCTCGTTGGTGTGTGCCTGTTGTAGGGTACTGGCTCTGGTTGCCTTTATGTATCAAACTGTGGTGTCGTTGACTACATTCCCTACAAACTAAAACGACTTTTACACTCCCTGACTCCATGATCCGAAGAAGGCAGTTATAGCAAAGATGACCTGTCTTAACAATGTTTATTCGATCGTTGATCGACCTTTCTAGAAATTGAGGACATTCTCGCAAAGAATGATTGGATTTACAAAGTTGACAAACCGGTTTGTTATTCTGAGCATTATAGTGTGATTGTGTGTTGTTGCTGGGTCTTGAGCCCGTGTTCTTGAAATTGGGATTTACATTTGTTTGAAAACTATTAACTCGCTTTTCCCGCTTATCGTACTCCGATCTGGGTTGATTATATCTCGAATATTGTGGCTTGATATTGCCGACTGATTCTAGGGTCTTGAATTTATGGGTCAAAAATACATCTAATTGATTCCACGATGGAAGAGACGAACAATCTGCTAGGCTGCTTTCGAATTCTTCTAAAAATATTCTTGGTAGTTTGGTTGACACAAGATAAACTAAGATTGGGTCCCATCCCCCCGTTTCTACTTCAAGGGTCTGTAAAGTTTGGGTACAACTACCTATAGTGCGCTGTAATTTCTGGATTGTTGACGCGTTATCAACGGAAACCGAAGGTAAATTAAAAAGAGCTCGCAATTGCTCATTTACCTGCATGCGTTTATTTTCGTACCTATGAACGAGATTTCTCCACGCTATGTCGAAACCCTCATGGGTCAGTGGAACATTGGAAATTATTTCGCGGGCTTCTCCTGCTGTTTTTTGGGTCAAGTGAAACAACTTCTCGACTTTACTTAATTTTGAATTGTTAATGTAAATTGCTGAAAATAAGTCCCTAAAGGTGGGCCATTCGCGATATCCCCCTTTAAAAACATCTGTGTCACAGGGCGGCAATCTTAGAGCTGGTGAAAAATCATTATTGTCTCGCTGTTGGGTCATCGATATTCTCTCCTGTTTTTCTTGATCTTGTTGCTCGTTAAGGGCCAAAATTTCTCCGTTAAGAGAGCTTAAACACCGTTTATAAGTTTCTAGTGCCTGTTTGTAATTATTTCGAAGTTTAGTTTTATCTATAGGTGTCTCATCCTTTTCCGGAATGCGGTCCCTACAATCTAAGTATGCCTTCTTGATTTGATCCCATAAAGAATTGAGTTCTACCCGCGTGATTTCTAACGAATGTATATTATCATCTGACTTAGCCGCGGAGTAAACGCTTTCAAAATCTACTAAATCATTCACACAGTTTACAAATCTTTCGCGTAAATTCTTATCCATTTTGTAATTGGCTTGTATATGTTTTAAATAGGTTCAAAAACTATAAAACCAAGGAAAAATCTACAACAAAATGTCCAAAAAACCTGGTTATTTGTAGAAATCAAATCTATTTCTAAAAAACCTAATGCGAAAAAAAAATGTGTGTCTTGATGATGGGTCAAATATCTAAGGGTCAAACCTGAAACCTTTTACAAAATTCGTAATAAATGTCCTATCTGGGTCACTAGGAAAAAAAAACAGGTTAATATTTCTGATGATATCGATTATACAATAGCCGCAAAAAATTTTTAAAAAAAATTTCTTTCAAATCGCAATACACCAGCAATTTAATTCCGCTCGAATTAAAGTTGCAAAAAAAAAAAAAAAATTTATTTTTCTCCAAAAAAAATTAAACTTTCACTTTTCAAAATTTGGCATACAGAACTAGATGATTCTTTACAATAATACTGCTTTGACTCGCTGGGTCAATTTGCTTTCTGTATAAAAAACAACAAAGGATTGCACAAACAACCACAGTCCTTTCCGACCGTTTCCACTTAAATTTGTGCAATAGAATGAAGTTTTAAAATTTCGAAGACAAATGAGGCCAGCACGCAATATTATTTTCGTTATTCCTCACACAAAAACAATTCTTGATTAAAAAAACTTCTTCTTTTCTAAAAGCACTTCAATTTTTACTAAGACACTTTTTTTTTCTTTACAAAAATACCACGGTTGTCTGTCCCAAAAATCCTACACACTGCCTTGAAAGTAGGGTCTGCTATATCGGGGTCAAATTCACTTTGGATTAAATTAATTTGGGTCAAAATTTATCAGACAACCGAATTAGCGATTCATAATCAAAAACGATCAAAAACAATATTAAAGTACGCTGGGTTAACGTATGAACTTTTCCTTTTTGAAAAAAAAGGTTATGTATGACGTAATACCCAAGCGCACTTTAATAGAAAAACAAAATGGTACTCACTTTGATTGATGTATGTGTGTATGTATGGGTCTATATTAGTGATGCTGTGTTGCTGTTGTGCTGTTTGCGCGCCTTTTTTGAAGCGTCTATTTTTATTGTTCGCTTTTTGTAGGTTTGTGGATTTTTGTTGTTGGGTTTTTTTTTGAATTTTGTAGCTTGGAAAATGACCGTTGTAGCGGTTGTTTCGATTGGTCAAGGTCCAAGCGTACAGTTTTTTAAAAAGTTTTTGTTGTATTTTTTATTTGCGCGACCGTCCCGAATTGATTTTTTTTAGGCAAAAACAGAAAAATAAAATTATTAATTTTGGGTCAAATTTAACAAATTTGGCGTGCAACTACTGATTTTATTACGCTTTTTATGGGATTTTGCTTTGGAAATGCGTTATTTAACAATTTTGCTAGAAAAATTATCAAAACACACAAACAAAATTTGTGAACAATTTCGGTAGTTGGACGACAAATCGTTGAATTTTTAAATTTTTATGTAATTTTTCCTTTATTTAGAACAAAAACACTTTTGTATATGAATTTAACACTTTTTTCAAAACTTTTTAAAGCTTTTAATTAATTTTTTTTTTTTTTACTTTTTGCCACTTTTGTCCCACTGTGCGGGTCACTTTCAAGTTTTTGGGTCTTTTGCACACTTCTTTTTTGATTTACCACAACTTCTAATGATTTTGGGGTCAATTTTTTGCACATTAAAATTTAATTAATTATTTTTATTTTTACACGGGTCACCCTGTTAATTTAATTAGTTTTTGTTTTATTTGAGTCTTTATGTACTTTAATTGTCACTTTGCAATTTGGTTATTATTTTCTTTTGTTATTTCGTTTTGATCTTCATTTGGTTGGAATATTTTATCAAATTTTCAATAAAATAAATGCCACAACCAAACGAAGAACACTGAGAGCCGCTATATATTTTTGTGATTTGTGATGAATTTGTGATTTGTGTATTATTTTGTGTTTTTAATAAATGGCCAAAACTGATCTTTTATGTGTTTTGATATTTTTGTGTTGGCCGTCCGTCCATACGTGTATGTATGTACGGTTGTGTGTAACCAACCCTTTTTTCGCACTTTTCTCTATTTCTTTTGCTTTTAATTGTTGGGTCACTGCACTTTTGTTGTTGCGAATTTTTTGTGTTTCGGTCACTGGGTCTTTTGAAATGAAAATGAATTATTTTTGGGCAGAAAACAGAAAATTTTTTTGATTTTTGGTTTTTTAATTATTTAAAAAAACCACTTATCCGGTTCGTAATGGACCAAATGTTTGGGGTCAAACTAAGGGTTTTGCCTTTCGGAATAAAAAGAGGGAGAATTAAGTGTTTAAATTCATTGTTGTTGTAATTGTTTATTGTAATTGTTATTTTTCAGTGCTTTTAGATTTCATTAGATATAAGTAGCCAATTGAGTTGAATAATTAATTATAGTTAGCATTAGTTAGAGAATTTTAGAATTAATTATTTGCTTTTAAGTAGGGTAAGTAGAGCAATTCATTTTTAGTTTAAGTAGCAAATATTACACTTAGTTTTAGATAGCAAAATTTGTATTGGGAACAAACGATTGAATTAGTTTAGGTTTCACTTAGGGTTTGATTAATAAATTTCATATGTAGATTTAAGTAGACAAATTTAAATCTTAATAGGAAAAAATGCAGCTTTATTTTAATGTTAGGGAATTGTGCAATATAAAGTTATAGTTTTAATTGTGGCCCGAACTTTTGGTTGTGGTTGGTGTTGTTAGTGTCCCGCACTTTTGATTGTTGTTTATTTCTGTACTGAGATTGTGGGTCGCTTTTAGAATTTGGTGCTTGAGTCTGTTGTTGTTGTGTCACTTGTGTCTAAAATGTTAAATATATTAGTTCACTGTTTCAAAGTTTATTGTTGCAATGTTCACTCTAGTTATATATGTTTGTATGTATGTTCACTGTTGGTTCACTTGTTGTTCACTTCGAGGGGGGAAAGAGCACGGTTCGCGGGTTTAAGGTTTCAATCGAGACTGATCTTTTTCTGGTTGTTGCTTGTCACTTGGACCCCGCGAAAACGGTCAACTTTCCAAGCTACAAGCAACAATTCCAGGTAAACAAATATGAAATCAAGGCGGAATCAGCGATTAAGAACTTACTTCAATGTACCGTTATGCACAGTGGGTCATGTGCATACGTGAACGCATGTCTGCACATGGGTGCACATGACTTCATGTTCAAACGTACTTTGAACACAAGGAAAATTTAAATTTTCAAGGAAAATTTAAATTTTCATAGAAAATTGAAATTTTCATAGAAAATTGAAATTTTCATAGAAAATTGAAATTTTCATGGAAAATTGAAAATTTCATGGAAAATTTAAATTTTCATAGAAAATTGAAATTTTTATAGAAAATTGAAATTTTCATAGAAAATTGAAATTTTCATGGGAAATTGAAATTTTCATGGAAAATTGAAATTTTCATTGAAAATTGAAATTTTCATTGAAAATTGAAATTTTCATGGAGAATTGAAATTTTCATGGAAAATTGAAATTTTCATAGAAAATTTAAATTTTCATGGAATATTGAAATTTTCATAGTGTTTGGGGTCAAACTAAGGGTTTTGCCTTCCGAAATAAAACATAGGAAGTTTTATGTTTAAAATTCAAATGTGGTGGTGATTGTTTATTGTGATGTTCTTTTCTATGTTATTTAAATTCATTAGTTATAAGTAGATCGTAGTGTTTAAGTAGCAAATATTTAGGTTTAGATAGCACAATTCATAGATTTAAGTAGCAGTAGTAAGTAGATTAAAATTTAAATTATGAGTATAGTTGATTGTAGTAGATAGACATTGTATTTAACAGGTGGGGGGTTTGCAATATTAGAATTAGTTGGTGTTGTATGTTGTGTCCCGCACTTATGGTTGTTGTGATGTTGCAATTGTGGGTCGAGTGTAGATTTGGTTTTTGAGTCGGTTGTTATTGTGTCACTTTGTATCTAAAATGTTAAATATATTAGTTCACTGTTTCAAAGTTTATTGTTGCAATGTTCACTCTAGTTATATATGTTTGTATGTATGTTCACTTTTTACTTTTCACTTCACTTGGGTTTTCACTTTGAGGGGGAGAGAATACGATGCGCGGGTTTGAGATTTAAAACGAGACTGATCTTTTTCTGGTTGTTGCTTGTCACTTGGACCCCGCGAAAACGGTCAACTTTCCAAGCTACAAGCAACAATTCCAGGTAAACAAATATGAAGTCAAGGCGGAATCAGCGATTAAGAACTTACTTCAATGTACCGTTATGCACAGTGGGTCATGTGCATACGTGAACGCATGTCTGCACATGGGTGCACATGACTTCATGTTCAAACGTACTTTGAACATTCTCCCCCTCCAAGTGACGAAGTGACATCTTACCTTTTTAATTTGACAATCTTAGTTATGGGTCGACTGACTATGCCATTGGAAGTTCGAATATCTACAACTCGAGTGTTCTGATCAACACCGGGGTATGTTTTAAAAACTCGTCCTAACTTCCACTCGGTGGGATATCTCTCATCCCTGATGACAACTAAATCATTGACCTGTATGTTATCTTGCTGATACTTCCATTTGTATCTACGGTGAAGCTCATTTAAGTACTCTGACTTCCACCTCTGACAAAAGTTTTGGGATATAATCTTTAATCTCTTCCACCGATTTGCAAGCGTTATGTCCTCCTCTGAGATGTCGGGTTCTGCCGGGGTCAAAAGGGAAGAGCCTATAAGGAAGTGAGCTGGGGTCAAGGGTGCTAAATCGTTAGGGTCTTCAGAAGCTGGACTAAGGGGTCGTGAATTGAGGCAGGCCTCGATACGTGCCAATATGGTTGACAGTTCTTCGAACGTGAAGTTCATTTTGGGCATAGACTTCTTAAGGTGTATCTTGAATGATTTAACTCCTGCCTCCCACAATCCCCCCATATGGGGAGCTCCTGGAGGAATAAATTTCCACTCTAAATTCTGATGAGCATGTTGCTGAATGGCGCTGCTCTGTAAACTTTTCATAAACTCTTTCTGATCCTTCTTGAGCATTTCTGCTGCGCCTATAAAATTCTTTCCATTGTCGGAATATATCTTTTCTGGGCACCCTCTCCTTCCTATGAAACGAGCTAATGCCGCCAGAAATGATTGAGTCGATAAATCACTTGTTGCTTCTAAGTGGATGGCTTTTGTCGCAAAACAAACAAATATGCAGATATAACCCTTGGTTATTAAACACGCTCGTGCTGTTAAGCTTTTGATTCCGAAGGGTCCTGCAAAATCTACCCCTGTATTCGTAAAGGGTCTGGATAAAGTAGTACGCTCGGGTGGAAGAGATGACATAATTTGGGTCTGAGTCTTTAATCGATATAGGGTACAAACTCTGCAATTGTGTATAACTTTCTTGATCAACTGTTTCAATCTGAATATCCAAAACTCCGTACGGATGAGCCGGGTCATAAGTTGATTGCCTCCGTGCATTGAGACTTTATGAACAAATTCCACTAGAAGGAGTGCAAATCGCGAATCATATGGGATTAAGATTGGATGACGTTCGCTGTACGTCAAAGCTGGCGATTGAACTAAACGACCATTGGATCTAATTACTCCTTTTCTATCTATGAAGGGGTTGAATGGTAAAAGACTACTTCTAGGTGAAAGCCTTTTCTTTTGGGTCAAAGAACTGTATTCCTCAACGAAGTAATGTTTCTGAGTTGCCACTATAAGACGCATCTTTGTGTCTATGAGCTCTGGGCTGGTTATTTCTTGCGATGAAATTTTAAGTGAGGATCTAGTTGAACCTGTGTTACGCCAGAACCTAACTGCGTAAGACAAAACACGATATGCTCTAGCTAAAGACGAAAATCGAGTCAAAGGGTCATCAAAAGTGCCTGTTGCGAATACTTTAACTTGTTTTGCTTCAAGATTAGTGTCTGTATTAACTCGGTCTTGTGGCCACTGATCATGCGGCAATTTGAGCCACTGGGGTCCCGTCCACCATAAATTATGAGCTATTAAGTCGTCAGGAGAACAGCCACGACTTGCTACATCTGCAGGATTATATTCTGAGTCAACATGTTTCCAATTCTCACCGCCGACGTTCTCTAATATCTCTGAAACCCTGTTACCAACGAAAGCGCTCCATGAGCATGGTGGCTTTTGTAGCCAGGCTAGAACGATTGTAGAGTCGGTCCAGAAATGGGTCGTAAACTTTGATAATTGAAGCTTAGGCACAATGGCATTTGTTAACTTTGACAACATAACTGCACCGCATAATTCTAACCTTGGCAGAGAGATTTTCTTAACTGGGGCTACTCGGGTCTTGGCTGCTAGAAGAAAAGTGTCTACAGTTTTATCGATGTGTTCAACGCGTATATAAATTGTGGCTGCATATGCGCTTTCTGACGCGTCGCAGAATCCATGTATTTCCACAATACTAGCAGGTGTAAACCGAACCCATCTTGGTATCGATACAGTGTCTATAGAATGGCTACCTCTCACAAAGTTATTCCAGTTCATTTGAGTCACTGGCTTCAACGAGTCGTCCCATTCTACCTTATCTAGCCAAACCTGTTGCATGATTAACTTGGCTACAACTATTACTGGCGCTAACCATCCACATGGGTCGAAAAACTTTGCTATCGTTGATAATACTTCTCGCTTGGTGCTCATTTGCTTTTCTTCAACTGTAGGGGCCGTAAAAGTGAAATTATCACCTGATATATTCCAACGAATTCCTAGGGTCTTTGTCGAAGAAGCTTCGGAAATATTTAACCAATCTATTGGAAGAAGCATGTCTTCATTTAAATCCTTTAACAAACGTGTGTCATTTGACGCCCATTTTCTTAGCTCGAAACCAGCTGATTCTAATGCGGAGGCTAATTCCTTCCTAGCTGCTGTAGCTTCTTCTATGGAGTGTCCGCCCGCTAATACATCATCGACATATAAATTTTCTTTAATAATTCTTGATCCTAACGGATGAGAATCTTTCACGTCTTCTGCTAACTGGAGAAGGGTCCTAATCGCTAAAAATGGGGCGCAATTTATGCCGAAGGTAACAGTTAAGAGTTCGTAATCCTCAATTGGGTGGTTTTCTGATTTACGAAAGAGAATTCTTTGAAAAGCTGTTTGATTGGGGTCTACTAAGATCTGACGATACATTTTTGTCACGTCTGCATTGAAGACGTACTTAAAAAATCTCCATTTCAACACTTGTAGCACAAGGTCTTGCTGAAGTATGGGTCCTGTATGTAAGATATCGTTAAGACTTTTCTTGTTTGATGTTGGGCTAGATGCGTTAAAAACCACTCTAAGTTTTGTGGTAACCCTATCTGGTTTGATAACTGCATGGTGAGGTAAGTAGTAGTGAGGGGTCTTGTATACGCTGTTTGGGTCTACCTTCCTCATGTGTCCTAATTCCAAATACTCTAATATGGCTGCATCATAATGTGCTTTAATATCTGGGGTCTTAGACAACTTTTTCTCCATTCTATGAAACTGTGCCAATGCGATGTTCCTAGATGAACCGGTCTCTGAACAGCTTTTAAAAGGTAAAGTTACGATATATCTCCCCGCCTCATTACGTCGTGTTGTATTTTTGTAATTATTTTCGCAATAAATATCTTCTGCTGACCTCAAAACCTTTTTTGGGGTCTCTTCCACCTCCCAAAAGCGAGTGATTATCTTTTCTAATGATGATGCACTATAAAGTGTGATTTGTCTGTCGGATTTAGGGTCTTCCGTAATGGGTCCTCCTATGATCCACCCAAAAACGGTGTCCTGCGCTATAAGTGATCCAAAGGATTTCATAGTACCGCCTTTTGTGAATATAAGGGGTCCAATATCTAATCCGATTAACATGTCCACGGGTCGACTTTCAAAGAATCGGGGGTCCGCGAGACTAAGGTGTGCAAAATCTCCAAATTGATTTTGCCTTAAATTGTGTGTTGGTAAATGAGAAGGTAGGGTCTTTAAGACTGGTGCCCAAACCTCCAGCTCAAAACTAGGATTTACTCGTGAGCAAAGATTGAAGACGCAAGCTTTTGTCGATGTTTCAGAAACTGCGTCGCTTAAACCTGTGACGTGAATTAAATTCTTAACTGTTGGAAGTTGCAATTTGTTTCTAATTTTTTCTGATATGAAAGTTGATTGTGACCCAGGATCGATGATTGCCCTGGCATCATATCTATGTCCTCTAGATTTGATTTGAACTATTGCTGTGAACAAAAGTGTCTCTTTGGGTTGCGGAGTGGGTCTGATTTCCTGAAGTGTCAAAGTCGTTGAACAAGGTGCTTCTAAACAAGGTGTGGACTGTATATTTGGCGATACCGATGGTTGTACTAGGGTGGTTGAAGCGGCAGCACTGGTACTAGGGCGTGCGTATTCGCTAACCGGTTGAGCTAGGGTGGTAGGATCAGTAGCACTGGTGCTAGGTCGTGCTTCCTGTCTACCGGGTTGAACTAAAGTGTTGAGAGCGGCAGCACTTGTGCTGGGTCGTGCTCCGTCTCGTTGGAGTGTGCCTGTTGTAGGGTACTGGGTCTGGTTGCCTTTATGTATCAAACTGTGGTGTCGTTGACTACATTCCCTACAACTAAAACGACTTTTACACTCCCTGACTCCATGATCCGAAGAAAGGCAGTTATAGCAAAGATGACTGGTCTTAACAATGTTTATTCGATCGTTGATCGACCTTTCTAGAAATTGAGGACATTCTCGCAAAGAATGATTGGATTTACAAAGTTGACAAACCGGTTTGTTATTCTGAGCATTATAGTGTGATTGTGTGTTGTTGCTGGGTCTTGAGCCCGTGTTCTTGAAATTGGGATTTACATTTGTTTGAAAACTATTAACTCGCTTTTCCCGCTTATCGTACTCCGATCTGGGTTGATTATATCTCGAATATTGTGGCTTGATATTGCCGACTGATTCTAGGGTCTTGAATTTATGGGTCAAAAATACATCTAGTTGATTCCACGATGGAAGAGACGAACAATCTGCTAGGCTGCTTTCGAATTCTTCTAAAAATATTCTTGGTAGTTTGGTTGACACAAGATAAACTAAGATTGGGTCCCATCCCCCCGTTTCTACTTCAAGGGTCTGTAAAGTTTGGGTACAACTACCTATAGTGCGCTGTAATTTCTGGATTGTTGACGCGTTATCAACGGAAACCGAAGGTAAATTAAAAAGAGCTCGCAATTGCTCATTTACCTGCATGCGTTTATTTTCGTACCTATGAACGAGATTTCTCCACGCTATGTCGAAACCCTCATGGGTCAGTGGAACATTGGAAATTATTTCGCGGGCTTCTCCTGCTGTTTTCTGGGTTAAGTGAAACAACTTCTCGACTTTACTTAATTTTGAATTGTTAATGTAAATTGCTGAAAATAAGTCCCTAAAGGTGGGCCATTCGCGATATCCCCCTTTAAAAACATCTGTGTCACAGGGCGGCAATCTTAGAGCTGGTGAAAAATCATTAGTGTCTCGCTGTTGGGTCATCGATATTCTCTCCTGTTTTTCTTGATCTTGTTGCTCGTTAAGGGCCAAAATTTCTCCGTTAAGAGAGCTTAAACACCGTTTATAAGTTTCTAGTGCCTGTTTGTAGCTATTTCGAAGCTTAGTTTTATCTATAGGTGTCTCACCCTTTTCCGGAATGCGATCCCTACAATCTAAGTATGCCTTCTTGAGTTGATCCCATAAAGAATTGAGTTCTACCCGCGTGATTTCTAACGAATGTATATTATCATCCGACTTAGCCGCGGAGTAAACGGTCTCAAAATCCACTAAATCATCCACACAGTTTACAAATCTTTCGCGTAAATTCTTATCCATTTTGTAATTGGCTTGTATATGTTTTAAATAGGTTCAAAAACTATAAAACCACGGAAAAATCTACAACAAAGTGTCCAAAAAAACTGGTTATTTGTAGAAATCAAATCTATTTCTAAAAAACCTAATGCGAAGAAAAAAATGTGTGTCTTGATGATGGGTCAAATATCTAAGGGTCAAACCTGAAACTTTTTACAAAATTCGTAATAAATGTTTTATCTGGGTCACTAGAAAAAAAAAACAGGTTAATATTTCTGATGATATCGATTATACAATAGCCGCAAAAAATTGTAAGAAAAATTTTCCTTTCAAATCGCAATACACCAGCAATTTAATTCCGCTCGAATTAAAGTTGCAAAAAAAAAATTTATTTTTCTCCAAAAAAAATTAAACTTTCACTTTTCAAAATTTGGCATACAGAACTAGATGATTCTTTACAATAATACTGCTTTGACTCGTTGGGTCAATTTGCTTTCTGTATAAAAAACAACAAAGGATTGCACAAACAACCACAGTCCTTTCCGACCGTTTCCACTTAAATTTGTGCAATAGAATGAAGTTTTAAAATTTCGAAGACAAATGAGGCCAGCACGCAATATTATTTTCGTTATTTCTCACACAAAAACAATTCTTGATAAAAAAAAACTTCTTCTTTTCTAAAAGCACTTCGATTTTTCTTAGACACTTTTCCTTTTCTTTATAAAAAATTTCAACAAAAAATCTCGTGGATGTCTGTCCCGAAAATCCTACACACTGCCTTGAAAGTAGGGTCTGCTATATTGGGTCAAATTCACTTGGATCAAATTAATTTGGCTCAAAATTAATCAGACAACCGAATTAGCGATTCATAATCAGAAAACGATCAAAAACAATATTAAAGTACGCTGGGTAAATGTATGAACTTTTCCTTTTTTGAAAAAAAGGTTATGTATGACGTAATACCCAAGCGCACTTTAATAGAAAAACAAAATGGTACTCACTTTGAAGCTTCTTTTTTGATGTGTGTGTATGTGTGTGTGTGTGTAGGTGGGCGCTTGGCTTGGGTCCAGAATTGTGTGTTGGCGCCTTTTGCAATTTTTGTAGCTTTGTGTCGTTAGAGTTTTGGATTTTGTTGTTTTAGTGTTTTTGATTTGATGAAGTTTTGGGAATTTAACCGTTGTAGCGGGTTTTTCCGTTTTTATCCCAGAGCGTAGATTTTTTGTTTTTGTGTTTTTACACGGAACGCACGAATTTGATTTTGTTGGGGTTTTTTGAAAATGCACAATATTTTATGTTTGATAGAAAAAGAAAGAATTAGTTTGGGATAAAATTTACAAATTTATCGAGCAACCCATAATTCTGTTTTAACACTCTAATTTGTTTTTTAAGTTAAAATACTGAAAAATTTATGATTTTTAGAGAAAAAAATTTTTCAAAATATGTAGAAAAAAATTAACATAAATTTTGGGTTGGACGATAAATTGTTAAATTTTTCAATTTTTTAGCTCTTTTTTTTCATTTTAACACAAAGAAACTTCTTTCAACAATTTAAAATTTTTTGATTTTTTATAATTTTTGAAATTCCACTTTTTTCCACTTCTGTTCCACTGTGCGGGTCACTTTACGTTTTTTGGGTCACTGTAACACTTTTCTAATGGTTTATAACAAAATTTAATTAATTTTTGCAAATTACAAATTTAATTTAATTATTTTTATTTTCTTCGGGTCACCCTGTTGATTTAATTATCTTTTATTTTGTATGAGTCTTCTTGTCCTTTGCAACTGTGTTATTCTTTTTTTTGTTTATTTCTTTTTGATACCGCTTTGGTTGGATTATTTTATCAAGAAATTAATAAAATAAATCCAGAAAACAAATTATGGGTTTCCGAAGCCGCTTAATAAAATAAAAAATTATTTTTTTTTTTTTTTGTGTCGCTTTCAATAACTATGGCCAAATTCCTTTTATATGTGTTTTGTGACTTGTTTTATGTTGGCCGTCCGTCCATACGTGTCTGTATGTACGGTTGTGTGTAACCAACCCTTTTTTCGCACTTTTCTCTATTACTTTTGCTTTTAATTGGTGGGTCACTGCACCTTTGTTGTTGCGAATTTTTTGTGTTTCGGTCACTGGGTCTTTTGAAATGAAAATGAATTATTTTTGGGCAGAAAACAGAAATTTTTTGATTTTTGGTTTTTTAATTATTTAAAAAAACCACTTATCCGGTTCGCAATGGACCAAATGTTTGGGGTCAAACTAAGGGTTTTGCCTTCCGAAATAAAACATAGGAAGTTTTATGTTTAAAATTCAAATGTGGTGGTGATTGTTTATTGTGATGTTCTTTTCTATGTTATTTAAATTCATTAGTTATAAGTAGATCGTAGTGTTTAAGTAGCAAATATTTAGGTTTAGATAGCACAATTCATAGATTTAAGTAGCAGTAGTAAGTAGATTAAAATTTAAATTATGAGTATAGTTGATTGTAGTAGATAGACATTGTATTTAACAGGTGGGGGGTTTGCAATATTAGAATTAGTTGGTGTTGTATGTTGTGTCCCGCACTTATGGTTGTTGTGATGTTGCAATTGTGGGTCGAGTGTAGATTTGGTTTTTGAGTCGGTTGTTATTGTGTCACTTTGTATCTAAAATGTTAAATATATTAGTTCACTGTTTCAAAGTTTATTGTTGCAATGTTCACTCTAGTTATATATGTTTGTATGTATGTTCACTTTTTACTTTTCACTTCACTTGGGTTTTCACTTTGAGGGGGAGAGAATACGATGCGCGGGTTTGAGATTTAAAACGAGACTGATCTTTTTCTGGTTGTTGCTTGTCACTTGGACCCCGCGAAAACGGTCAACTTTCCAAGCTACAAGCAACAATTCCAGGTAAACAAATATGAAGTCAAGGCGGAATCAGCGATTAAGAACTTACTTCAATGTACCGTTATGCACAGTGGGTCATGTGCATACGTGAACGCATGTCTGCACATGGGTGCACATGACTTCATGTTCAAACGTACTTTGAACACATAGAAAATTGAAATTTTCATAGAAAATTGAAATTTTCATGGAAAATTGAAATTTTCATAGAAAATTGAAATTTTCATAGAAAATTGAAATTTTCATAGAAAATTGAAATTTTCTATGAAAATTGAAATTTTAATGGAAAATTGAAATGAATCGCTCCATAACCTGATGTAGCTCCCATATAAATCGATTTCCGATTTTGACTTCTTGAGCCTGTAGAGGGTGCAATTCTTATTCTATCTGGCTGTATAAGTAATTCTAACAATGACCTTCAACATGCGTGCTAAGTATGGTCTGCATCGGTTTATAACCTGATATAGCTCCCATATAAAATGAATTCACGATTTTTTTTCTTGAGCCGCTATAGGGCTCAAATTGGCTGAAATTTTGTACGATGACTCCTTTTATGGTCTCCAAAGTCCAAACTAAGTATGGTCTGAAACTGTCTATAACTTGATGTAACTTCATGTCAAAGTCGACATTCTAAGTAGGTTTAGCCCTGTCCGTCCGTCAGTCTGTCAATCCGTCCGTTGGTCGAAAACACCATCTAACTATCGTAGAAGTAAAGTTTGCCTCTTGAAATTTGGCACAAATACTTCATATTAGAGTTGGTTTTTTGCTTGAAATGGAGCTCCTAGAGAGCGCATTTCTTTTCGCAATGACAACATCCAAACTAAGTATAGGCAAGTCATATCCATTATCCTTTGTTTTCTTGTAAAGAGAAACAGGGCAAAGAACTTGACAAATGCGATCCATGATGAAAAGTATATAAGGTTCGTACCGACCGAAGTTAGCACACTTTTACTTGTTTAACTTTTCCTTAGGCCTCTTTATACTATCCCTAATTGCCTTATATCTATTCGACCATTTAACCCCCACATTCGCTTCATAATCCCATGACTCAATTTCATTGGGAAATTTCTGCACGTAGCCCATATTAGGAATACATAAATACTTTGGCTTAAATACACCAGCATGATATGGTTGCCCTCTCTTAACAGCCTTGTCCTTTTGCTCTTTGGGTGGTTTTCCTCCTTTTTTTGGATTTTCCTTTTTGCCAAATTTTGTATTAGGATAAGAAAAATGCAAAAGTTGAACCTTTTGTGAGAAGATCAAAATAAACAAATGAAATTTCGTTGGCAATCAAGGGGGCCAAGAGTAAACCATATGAAATTTCAGGGATAATATTATTCATCGTTGGCATATGGGCATGCCATTGAACAGCTGTACAAATTCAAGTTTGTCTATTAGAGCAGACACATCTTCTCACTCTTTTTTTGAATTTTTGTGAAAATGAAAATGTTATTTTTGGCTTAGACGAGCATAAGAAAATCGCTAATTCGTGTTCATTCCATCCATGGTGTATTCTTCCATGCGAGTGAGCATTAATTTGTTTTTTGCAGTGCTAGAACCCAAAATTATTGGCTTGAAGGTATGGGTGTTAGATTTCACTGTTTTATTGGGTTTCCCAAAAAGAAATTGCGGATTTTTTTAATTGAAAGTGAATGCATTTTTTATAAAACTTAGAATGAACTTTAATTAAATATACTTTTTTTACACTTTTTTTCTAAAGCAAGCTAAAAGTAACAGCTGATAACTGACAGAAGAAAGAATGCAATTACAGAGTCACAAGCTGTGAAAAAATTTGTCAACGCCGACTATATGAAAAATCCGCAATTATTTTTTGGGCAACCCAATATATGCACTGCCAGTTGTATACACTACACCACTACTGTGTTAGAGATTTTTTTTTATATAATTTTCAGCATTTGTTTGTAACTCTAAGAAAGAGAAATTCTGGTGCTGCCAATTGAAATAGGGACGCTTCTTGACTTACATAACTAATATCCTTTTATACGTTAGTCTGTCTGTCTGTCCATCTGTGCGTCTGTTCGTCTACGTGTCTGGGTGTTTGTCTGTCTGTCCATCTGCCTGTCTATCTGTATGTCCGTCTGTTTTATAGCTGACCGTCTGGTTTATGTCTGTTTTTCTGTTTTATGTCCGTCCGTCTGTTTTATTTCCGTCCGTCTGTTTTATGTCTATCTGTCTGGTAAAAAAAAAAATACAATTAAAAAGGCATTAAGTTTGGCCGTGCCGAACTTTGGATATCCGCCACCTCGGGTGTATATGTAAACCCCATTTCGCTACAATCTGGTGAGAATTGGATAACTTATGCACCCAAATTCGGTACAGATATTGAATGGTCTAATAAATATTAGTCACTGTTCAACTTTGTACTTCAAATTTCAGCGAAATCGGATAAAAAATAAAGCCTTTATGAGCTTCAGAGCCTTTATCGCCAGATCGGCCAATATCACAGCTATATCTGAATATAGTCTGATCTGAACCATATTTGGGTCCTATGTTGGGCTGCGTAAAACAACCCACTGTTTCAAATTTCAGTGAAATCGGTTAAAAAATAAAGCTTTTATGAGCTTTAGACCCTTAATCGGTAGATCGGTCTATATGGCAGCTATATCTGAATATAGTGCGATGTGTACCACATCTGGGTCGGATGCTGAGAGGCTTAAAACTCCGCACAATTCCAAATTTCAGCAAAATCGGATAAAAAATAAAGCTTTTACGGGCTTCAGACCCTTTATCTGGAGATCGGACTATATTGCAGCTATATCTAAATATAGTCCGATCTTTACCACATTTGGGTCGGATGTTGAGAGGCTTAAAACTCCGCTTTTATGATCTTCAGACCCTTTTTCGGGAGATCGGTCTATATGGCAGCTATATGCAAATATGGACCGATTTAATCCATATTCAAGTCAGATGTCGGGAGGCTTAAAATAAAGCACTATTGCAATTTTTAGCAAAATCGGATAAAAAATAAAGCTTTTATGGGCTTCAGACCCCTTATCGGTAGATCGGTCTATATGGAGGCTATATCCAAATATAGTCCAATCTGAACCATATTTAGGTCAGATGTCGGGAGGCTTCAAATAACCCACTGTTTCAAATTTCAGCGAAATCGGGTAATAAGTAAAGCTTTTATGGTCTTCAGACCATTTTTCGGGAGATCGGTCTATATGGCAGATATATCCAAATATGGACCAATCTAATCCATATTTAGGTCAGTTGCCGGGAAGCCTTAAACTCACTCACTGCTTCAAATTTCAGCGAAATCGGATGAAAAATAAAGTTTTTATGGTCATTAGACCCTTTATTGGAAAATTTCAGCCAAATCTAGTTAGAATTGCGCACTTTAGGGGTTAAAGAAGTAAAATAAGGAGATCGGTTAATAGGGGAACTGCATTAGGCTATAAGCCGATTCATGCAATTTTCGACACGTATTTTTAAGGTCATAAGAGAAGCCATTGTACAAAATTTCAGCTAAATCGGCTAATAATTGCGCCCTCTAGTGGCTCAAGAGGTCAAGACCCCAGATCGGTTTATATGGCAGCTATATCAGGTTATGGACCGATTTCAACCATACTCGGCACAGTTGTTGGAAGTCATAACAAAACACCTCGTGCAATATTGCAGCCAAATCGGATAAGAATTGTGCCCTCTAGCGGCTCAAGATGTCAAGATCCCAGATCGGTTTATATGGCAGCTATATCAGGTTATGGACCGATTTGAACCATACTCAGCACAGTTGTTGTAAGTTATAACAAAACACCTCGCGCAAAATTTCAGCCAAATCGGATAAGAATTGTGCCCTCTAGCGGCTCAAGAAGTCAAGATCCCAGAACGGTTTATATGGTAGCTATATCAAAACATGGACCGATATAGCCCATTTACAATCCCAACTGACCTACACTAATAGGAAGTATTTGGGCAAAATTTCAAGCGGCTAGCTTTACTCCTTCGAAGGTTAGCATGCTTTTGACAGACAGACAGACGGACGGATATGCCTAGTTCGACTTAAAATGTCAAGACGATCAAGAATATATAAACTTTATGGGGTCTTGGACGCATATTTCGAGGAGTTACAAACAGAATGACGAAATTAGTATACCCCCATCCTATGGTGGAGGGTGTAAAAATGAATTTTTATTGCCCTAAATCACTGTCATAAATAATTAATAAATCCACAGTGACGTATGAGCGACATTAAATTAAAGTCATCATCACTCATACGCAGTGAGGTACGTGGTTTAATAAAAAATAATCATTATCGCCTCAAGGGGATTGTATGTAAAATTGTGATTTAAATTTAAACAAAACCACTATAATTTGCCATACAATAGATGCATAAATTTAATTATGATTTATTTTAGAGGATTTATGGTTTAATTTTCTCCCATCAGTAGTGGGGGCCAAGGCCAAGGGAGCATAAACAATTACAGGCAAAGTTTCACAAAATTAATATTTACTCTGGGTGGTGCATAAACAAAAGTTTTTGGCAATAAATCAATAAAGGAAAATGAAAATCGTTTGCTTAAATTTTACAGCGAACTATTCAGAAAATGAAGGTTATTTTAGCTGGGGTGGGAGGATGAGCATTCATAAATTTTTAATGTTCCCAAACGGTTCGACATGATGCAATGCATCAGCGAATGTGAGGTAAATGGCGCATATTTTTATTAATGCCTACAATTTTAGGGTGATCAAACAGCGTGAATGAACATGAGGTATAGACTAAATTATGGCCATTGTTGAATATAACCTTTGCTGACAACCCTGGGCTACCTTATACACTAAAATCTGGCTTTTAGTCTGAGTCTACAATAGTGGGGGGCACACTAACACACATGGGCTTATAAGCATTTAAGTTATTGTGTGCGTACACAGTTATTTGCAATAGCGTGTGTTTATATGCCCATCACTGGTCTAGCAAAAGGCAGCACATATCTCGTATTAAACACAGATAATACATACCAGCACACATAAACTGGCACTTGCATACCATCTGTCGAATTTGGACTGACCAACAAAACCACCACGATAAACCACAAAATATCTGACCTTTATGCTCATGCTCGACAGTGGTGGAAGATAATGATCCCCTAACACATATCGACCAAATTTTAATGAAACTAAATAGACTAATTTTTACATTCACTTTGGCCTACCACTTTATGGCCATTGTAATTGGTATGAGTATGAGCCCAAATTTTATGAGCCCACAAATTTATTGGGGAAAAATGGTTTTCAAAAATTTTGGTTATAAATTTGAAAAATCTACAAACCTTTAAACGCCTCTGTTATTCCACGGCTTTTAATTTTAATTATCACGTTCAACATGTCCTTTAAGGAATTCATGGAATTCTCCCCAGTTAAGAAACATAAAAAATATGGCTTTTGCTTTGACAGTAGACCTCATTTTGCAGGATTTATGTAAATTGATAAATAACTTTTTAATGCTTTGAGGAATGTTATAATTATACAAGGCTACTTTTTCCTATTCCCAAAAAGAAGAAAGAAAATATTTCTGATATGTAGCTATGTCAAATGGCTCATTAACGTTTTGCCATTTTAACAACTAAAAATGTGCATAAATCATTGAATTTTATTATCAAAAGACGTGCTGCATGGCAGAAGGGCTTTGTTGACATTTACAGCCCTTCATAACTGGGTCCATCCTTTCGGCAATTAAAGCTATTATGAGGATGGCTTTCACCAGTTGTAATTTATAAGGCATTAATTTACTAAGCAGGATATCAAGAGTACATACCGTAGAAAATTGTGCCGTTAAGTAGGGGTAGGTTTATCACCCTTTACCCTGGGGAAGGGTGGTTTAAGTAACTCTTGCCTTGGGAAGAGTAATTCTACTAATCTTTCCCTTGGGAAGAGTAATTCCCCTAAACTTTCCCTTCGGAAAGGGTAGCCTTTGAAACATTTCCCTTGCAGAAGGTTCGTTTTATTAACCTTTCCCTTGTCGTAGGGTTTTAGTAGGGTATTTTCCTTGGGATAGAATAGTTTAGGTAACCTTATTTTTGAAAAAGAGAACCCTCCTTTTTTGTAAAGGGTAGTTTTAGTACCTCTTTTCGTGGAAAAGAGTAGTCAAAGCACCCTTTTCCTTTCAGTACTTTTTTTTATTGAGAAAAGATAGTTTAAGTATCCTTTTTCTTTGGCAAGAGGTTGTTTAAGTAAAAATTTTCTTAATAAAGGGTAGTTTTTAAATCCCTTTTCTTGGAACAGTGTAGTTTTAGTACCCTCTTCCGTAGTGAAATGGTAATTTACGTAGTTTTAGAACCGCTTTCCTTGGGAAAGACTAGTTTTATAGAAACCATTTCCTTAGGAAAGGGTAGTTTTAGTACCGTTTTCCTTAGGAAAGGATAGTTTTAGGAGCTCTTTCCTTGCGAAAAGGTAGTTTTAGGACCCTTTTCCAGGCCAAAGGGTTTTAACGTATGCCGTTCCTTCAGAAGAGGTAGTTTTAGTACCCATTATTCCTCGGAAAAGGGAAGTTTTAGAACCCTTTTCCTTGGAAAAGGGTAGTTTTAGTACCATTTTCCTTGGCAAAGGGTACCCTTTTCCTTAGACAAGGGTAGTTTAGTACCCTTTTCCTTGGCAAAGGGTAGTTTTAGTACCGTTTTCCTTGGAAAAGGGTAGTTTTAGTACCGTTTTCCTTAGGAAAGGATAGTTTTAGTACCCTTTAACTTGGCAACGGTTAGTTTTAGTACCCTTTTCCTTGGCAAAGGTTAGTTTTGGTACCCTTTTCCTTGACGAAGGCTAGTTTCAGTACCCTTTTCCTTGACAAAGGGTAGTTTTAGTACCCTTTTCCTTGGAGAGGGTAGTTTTAGTACCCTTTTCCTTGGAAAAGGGTAGTTTTGGAACCCTTTTCCTTGGAAAAGGGTAGTTTTAGTACCCTTTTCCTTGGTAAAGGGTGGTTTTAGTACCCTTTTCCTCGGAAAAGGGTAGTTTTAGTACCCTTTTCCTTGGAAAAACTATCCTTTTCCTTGGTAAAGTGTAGTTTTAGTACCCTTTTCCTTGGAAAAGGATAGCTTTAGTACCCTTTTACTTGGCAAAGGGTAGTTTTAGTACCCTTTTCCTCGGCAAAGGGTAGCTTTAGTACCCTTTTCCTTGGTAAAGGGTAGTTTTAGTACCCTTTTCCGTGGACAAGGGTAGTTTTGTACCCTTTTCCTTGGCAAAGGGTAGTATTAGTACCGTTTTCCTTGGAAAAGGGTAGTTTTAGTACCGTTTTCCTTAGGAAAGGGTAGTTTTAGTACCCTTTTCCTTGGCAAAGGGTAGTTTTGGTACCCTTTTCCTTGGTAAAGGGTAGTTTTAGGGATTTTACGAATGCTGTTCCTTCAGAAAAGGTACTTTTAGTACTCTTTATCTTAGGCAAGATAAAGAGTCCCTTTCCCAAGGACCCTCTTCCTTGGAAAAGTGTAGTTTTAGTACCCTTTTCCTTGGGCAAAGGGTTGTTTTAATACCCTTTTCCTTGGCAAAGGTTAGTTTTAGTTCCCTTTCCTTGCAAAGGTTAGTTTCAGGAAGGAAAAGGGTGGTTTTAGTACACTTTTCCTTGGAAAAGGGTAGTTTTAGTACCCTTTTCATCGGAAAAGGGTAGTTTTAGTACCCTTTTTCTTCGAAAAGGGTAGGTTTAGTACCCTTTTCTTTGGACAAGGGTTGGTTTCAGTAGCCCTTTCCTTAACAAAGGGTAGTTTTAGTACCCTTTTCCCTGGACAAGGGTTAGTTTTAGTTCCCTTTTCCTTGGAAAAAGTTGGTTTTAGTTCCCTTTCCTTGCAAAGGTTAGTTTCAGAACTCTTTTCTTTGAAAAAGGGTAGTTTTAGTACCCTTTTCTTTGGAAAAGAGTAGTTTTAGTACCCTTTTTCTTGGAAAAGGGTAGTTTTAGTACCCTTTTTCTTGGAAAATGGTAGTTTTAGTACCTTTTTCCTTGGAAAAGGGTAGTTTTAGTACCTTTAGTTCCCTTTCCTTGACGAAGGTTAGTTTTAGCACCCTTTAACTTGACAAAGGTTAGTTTCAGTACCCTTTTCTTTGGCAAATGGTTTTTATAGTACCCTTTTCCTTGGCAAAGGGTAGTTTTAGTACCCTTTTCCTTTGCAAAGGTTAGTTTTAGTTCCCTTTCCTTGACAAAGGTTACTTTTAGTACCCTTTTCCTTGACAACGGGTAGTTTTAGTACCCTTTTCCTTGGCAAAGGTTAGTTTTAGTTCCCTTTTCCTTGGCAAAGGTTAGTTTTGGTTCCCTTTCGTTGCAAAGGTTAGTTTCAGGAAGGAAAAGGGTAGTTTTAGTACACTTTTCCTTGGAAAAGGGTAGTTTTAGTACCCTTTTCATCGAAAAGTGTAGGTTTAGTACCCTTTTCCTTGGACAAGGGTAATTTTAATACCCTTTTCCTTGGACAAGTGTAGTTTTAGTACCTTTTTCCTTGGAAAAGGGTAGTTTTAGTACCCTTTAACTTGACGAAGGCTAGTTTCAGTACCCTTTTCCTTGACGAAGGGTAGTTTTAGTAACCTTTTTCTTGCAAAGTGTAGCTTTAGTACCCTGTTCCTTGAAAAAGGGTAGTTTTAGTACCCTTTTTCTTGGAAAAGGGTAGTTTTAGTACCTTTTCCTTGACAAAGGGTAGTTTTAGTACCCTTTTCGTTGGCAAAGGGTAGTTTTAGTACCCTTTAACTTGACAACGGTTAGTTTTAGTACCCTTTAACTTGACGAAGGTTAGTTTTAGTACCCTTTTCCTCGGAAAAGCGTTATTTTAGTACCCTTTTACTGGGAAAAGTGTAGCTTTAGTACCCTTTTCCTTGGTAAAGGGTAGTTTTAGTACCGTTTTCCTTAGACAAGGGTAGTTTTAGGGTACTAAAACTACCCTTTTCCAAGAAAAGGGGTGTTTTAGTACCCTTTTCCTCGCCGAAGGTTAGTTTTAGTACCCTTTTCCTTGACAGAGGGTAGTTTTAGTACCTTTTTCCTTGGCAAAGTGTAGTTTTAGTACCCTTTAACTTGACAAAGGTTAGTTTTAGTACCCTGTTCCTTATCAAAGGGTAGTTTTAGTATCCTTTTCCTTGGACAGGGGTAGTTTTAGTACCCTTTTCCTTGGACAGGGGTAGTTTTAGTACCCTTTTCCTTGGACAGGGGTAGTTTTAGTACCCTTTTCCTTGACAAAGGGTAGTTTTAGTACCCTTTTCCTCGGAAAAGGGTAGTTTTTGTTCCTCGGAGTTTTGTTACCCTTGGATAATTGCGCCCTCTTAAGGACGTCTAAAGTCTAATCGAGAAATCGGTTTATATAGCGGCTATATCAGGCTCTGGACTGATTCAGACCGTACTTGACAACGTATTGAACCAAAGTAAGTAATAGCAAATTATCACCTTCATCATAAACTTCAGCCAAAATCGGATAAGAATAGCGTCCTCAAGAATCACAGAACGTCAAATCTTGAGTTCGGTTTTGTTTTTGTGGCAGCTATAACAGAACAGAACTTGGATCTAGTTGGCCCGTTGTGCATAAGCTTTACTCCTACGAAAGTTAGCGTTCTCTTGGCAGACAAGCGGACAGACGGAGAAACGGACGGGGGGAGGGGCGGACAGACTGGCACTGCTATATCGACTTAAAATGTCATGTTGTTCAAGAATATTTATACTTCATGGGGTCTTAGACGAATATTTTGAGGTGTGGAAAACAGAAAGGCGAAATTAGTACACCCCTATTCTATGGTGGAGGGTATAAAAAACTATTTCTGTGAAATTTGTAAATGATTCGATGGGAATTGTTATCTGTATTTTGATTACAAATATATATTGACCGACCAACAAACGAATATGCCAAGATCAATTTAGAAAGTGTTTCATCGCTCTTCCTGTATTGGTTAAGAGTATAAAAATTCCAGTTCTGTTTAAATTTTAGCTACAACCTACCTGTTTTGTGGTAGACTTAGCGATTGAAGCCAGGGACTTTAGCATTATTTTCTTCACAAAAATCTTAAAGTTTAACAATTTTTCTTACAAATTGTTTTGCTTTAGAACACCAAAACTCTCTGCACATAAAGACATTTTTATATTTATATCCCTGCACACATCTCGCCCTCTGTACTCAATCGTTTCATCGTACATATATGTCTGCATGTACATAATAATGAATAATTAATTTCTTGAATATATTATACCAAATATATAAAAAAAAGCGAAAAGAGAACATTTTGCCAACACTTTGTGACATGTGAATGTGAAGTGACAGAATTAAAAATGGAGACAGACCAGAGTACTGGGAATTATGGATTTAAGATTGTGACAACGTATCATTCAAGGCAAGGCAAGACGAGGAAAGTAGAAACGACAATTCAAAGTAAAAACCATTTGTAATTTTAAATTTTTGAATAGATGAAAGTGTTAGTAAATTTCTTCCCCCACCATCACACTTCAATTGATTTTAAGGGTTTTTTAAGTTATGATTTTCCCAACATTACTTCGATTTGAGTTGTAGAAATGTGGTTTCCCCTTTCCTTTTTTTCTTTAGTTCTGATTTTTAAACCAAAATGAATTTGTATGAAACATCAAAACCTCTGCTTAAACTTATCACTAGGTTGTGTTTGGTTGGGGTGTGGAGGATTTCCAAATCTGCCAACATTTCATTTATGAGCATTGTGGAATATTTTGTTAAATGCCTGTGTGTGTGTGTTGCTACAACTTCTTGGTATTGGTGTGAGGACTTTCAGATTAGTTTGGCATTGATGGCTGTCTGAATATCAAAAATTGTGAACGATAATCCCCTAATGTTATGATATCAACACGCGTACAACAGCAACTTTAAATGTGGCAACAATCACAATAACCACAGCAGATACAACATTTAAAAACTGTTGTCGATGCAGGCAGGCTGAATGTGGAATACCCTGCAATAGGTATATCATTCAACAGTTATTTGTTGGATCCTGCACAATGATGGAATGGAAAAACAAGTAAAAACGTTCTAAGTTCGGCTGGGCCGAAGCTTGGGAACCCACCACCATGAGCCCTTTTATGGGCCCAAGACCTTAAATCGAGAGATCGGTCTATATGGCAGCTATATTGAAATCTATACCGATCTTGGCAAAATTGAAGAAGGTTGTCGAAGACCCCAAAACAACTCACTGTCCCAAATTTCGCCGAAATCGGACAATAAATGAGCCTTTAATGGACGAAACCCCTTAAATCGAGAGATCGGTCTATATGGTAGCTATACCCAAATCTGAACCGATCAGGGCCAAATTGAGGAAGGTTGTCGAAGGACCTAATACAAATCACTGTCCCAAATTTTAGCAAAATCAGTTAATAAATGGGCCTTTTGTGGGTCCAAGACCTTAAATCGAGAGATCGGTCTATATGGCAGCTATATCCAAATCTGAACCAATCAGGGCCAAATTAAAGAAGGATGTCAAGCGGCCTAACAGAACTGACTGTACCAAATTTCAGCAAAATCTGTTAATAAATGTGCCTTTTATGTGTCCAAGACCATAAATCCAGAGATCGGTCTATATGGCAGCTATACCCAAATCTGGACCGATCAGGGCCAAATTAAAGAACAATGTCAAGTAGCCTAACACAACTCACTACCCCAAATTTCAGCAAAATCGGTTAATAAATGTGGCTTTTATGAGCCCAAAACCTTAAATCGAGGGATCGGTCTATATGGGAGCTATATTCAAATCTAGACCGATCAGGGCCAAATTGAAGAAGGATGTCGAGTAGCCTAACACAACTCATTGTCCCAATTTTTGGCTAAATCGGACAATAAATGCGCTTTTTATGGGCCCAAAACCTAAAATCGAGAGATCGGTCTATATGGCAGCTATATGCAAATCTGAACCGATCTATGCCAAATTGAACAAGAATGTCGAGTGGCTTAAAACAACTCACTGTCCCGAATTTCGGCGAAATCGGACAATAAATGCGCCTTTTATGGGCCCTAGACTTAAAACCGAGAGATCGGTCTATATGGCAGCTATATCCAAATTTGGACCGATCTGGGCCAAATTGACGAAGGATGTCGAAGGGCCCAACGTTACTCACTGTCCCATATTTCAGCAAAATTGGATAATAAATGTGGCTTTTATGGGCCTAAGACCATAAATCAGAGGATCGGTCTATATGGCAGCTATATGCAAATTTGGACCGATCTGAACCAAATTGAAGAAGAATGTCAAGTGGCCTAACGGAACTGACTGTCTCAAATATCAGCAAAATCGGTTAATAAATGTTGCTTTTAAGGGCCTTAGACCTTAAATCGAGAGATCGGTCTATATGGCAGCTATATCCAAATCTGAACCGATCTGGGTCAAAATGAAGAGCGATGTCGAGAACTCTAACACAACTAACTGTCCCAAATTTCAGCAAAATCGGTTAATAAATGTGGCTTTTAGGGGCCTTAGACCCTAAATCGGCGGATCGGTCTATATGGGGTCTATATCAAGATATAGTCCGATATAGCCCATCTTCGAAATTAACCTGCCTATAGACCAAAAAGATATCCGGGCAAAGTTTCAGCTCATTATCTCTATTTTAAAAGACTGTAGCGTGATTTCAGCAGACAGACATGGCTAGATCGTCTTTGATTTTTACGATGGTGAAATTTCTGCCAAATCGGATAATAATTGCGCCCTCTAGAGGCTGAAGATATCCCATCTGATGATCTCCCTCAAGAGGCTGAAGATCCCATATCAGTTTATATGGCTGCTATGGGCCGATTTAAACCATATTTGGTACATTTGTGGAAGGTCTTAAAGAATTTCAGCTAAATCGGGAAAAAAAATTGCGCCCTCTATAGGCGCAAGAAATCAAGATTCAAGATCGATTTATATGGCAGTTACATCAGGCTATGGACCGATTTTGTCAGACTATGGACGGATTTCGTGTAAATCGGATGATGTTTATATATGGCTTCAGCTTAAACTATACCGATTTTGATAAATTTAAGTTATTATTCCAACAATCATGATCTGTGCCAAATTTTGTGAAGATTGTGTTAACATTTTACCACATTCTAACAATGTTAGTTGCTATCGGATGAACATACATATGGGAGGTATATCTGAATCTGATCCGATTTGTCTCCAGACCTACAGACAGACAGACGATAAGAAGGACAGACATATTTTCTGTAATGAAAAAATATCTAAGAAATATTCCCCCTAGGCAAAACTATTGGGTTGCCCAAAAAGTAATTGCGGATTTTTCATATAGTCGGTGTTGACAATTTTTTTTCACAGCTTGTGACTCTGTAATTGCATTCTTTCTTCTGTCAATTATCAGCTGTTACTTTTAGCTTGCTTTAGAAAAAAAGTGTAAAAAAAGTATATTTGATTAAAGTTCATTCTAAGTTTTATTAAAAATGCATTTACTTTCTTTGAAAAAATCCGCAATTACTTTTGGGGCAACCCAATATCATAAAATTTTCTTCAGATTTTATTACCAGAGTTGTATTCCACTTCTAATACCGTTCCTTTGACTCCCATATTGTCTTGATGACTTTTCAACATGGTACTCTTTTTGAGTGGAGGCCACCGTAGCGCAGATGTTAGCGTGCCCACCTATGTCGCCGAACGCCTGTGTTGAAATCCTGGCGAGACCATCAGAAAAAAATTTCAGCGTTCAGCCTGGAGCCCACTGTAGAGCAGAGGTTAGCGTGTGCTCCTATGTCGCTGAACGCCTGGGTTATAATCCTGGCGAGACCATCAGAAAAAAATTTCAGCGGTGGATTTCCTCTCCTAATGCTGGCAACATTTGTGAGGTATTATGCCATGTAAAACTTCTCTCCAAAGAAATGTCGCACTGCGGCATGCCGTTCGGACTCGGCCATAAAAAGGAGGACCCTTATCATTGGGCTTAAAACTTGAATCGGACTGCACTCATTGATATGTGAGAAGTTTGCCCCTGTTCCTTAGTGGAATGTTCATGGGCAAAATTTGCATTTTTACTCTATTCGAGTACTCATTAAATTCCCGGCTCACTTTATGGATGTATAACAAAGGTTGTACCTTAGTTAGTGGCCAATCCCTTCCTCATTGTAGGGTATACAAATCCGCAACATTAATAAACATTTGTGCTTATATTTGAGTTTCTTTTTCGCATTAAAAAAACATTTTTAATTTGAGGGAACCTTCAAGGAGGTCTGAGTGTGTGGGCATGAATCTGTTTATGAAACTTTTTAAATTGACATGACATATGAGAGTTTGCAAATTGCAAGTGTGAATGTGTTTAGTCATTTAAGCACATGCTGACAAACACCCATACACACACACACACACGCGTAATCGTACGTTGTTACATTAAGCTAAGTGTGGGTTCTGTGGATTATGTGGCTTTTCTACCTGTAATTGCTTGTGTGTATGTTTGCGTATGTAGCCTCTCTGGTTACTCTTTGATTACTTTGGTGTGTTCATTTATTTTGGTGGTGGATTATGTGTACATGTAGCTCCCCCTTCCCCTTCCTCATAAAACATATGTATATGTATGTGTATATGTATATGTAAATTTTTTACATGCATATTGTTTGCTTCAGCTCCTCCCCTGCTGGGGTATTTGTTTTTCGGAGAAAAGTCCACCAAGTGGAAATCCGCTGATTAAAGTAAATGTCAACATTCTATCAAATTGTCAGTTTAATGGATAATAAATTTGATTTCTTTCCATTTTTGAACACAACAAACACAGCCTACGTAAATACTGGCATAGCAAACAGTGTCGAGCAATACCATTGTAACAATGCAATGAACTTTGAGTCTTTGAAAAAACGAACATAAAGTCAACCCTTTTGTTATGGCAAAACCAGTAAGGAAGGGCAAAAGTCGGGCGTTGTCGACTGTATAATACCCTACACCTACCCTTTAAGAACAATGAGGGAGCTATATCCAATTCTAAACCAATTTTGATGAACCTCGGCGGATGTTTTCAGATGGACTTTTAAACAATCCCCATAAAAATTCCAACAAATATGTTCAAACTGTGGAGGCCAGCGTAGCGCAGAGGTAAGCATGTCTGCCTATGACGCTGAAGGCCTGGGTTCGAATGCTGGTGGGTACATCAGAATATATTTTCAGTGGTGGTTTTCCCCTCCTAATGCTGGCAACATTTGTGAGGCAACATGCCATGTATTGGGTTGCCCAAAAATTAATTGCGGATTTTTTAAAAGAAAGTAAATGCATTTTTAATAAAACTTAGAATGAACTTTAATCAAATATATTTTTTTTTCACTTTTTTTCTAAAGCAAGCTAAAAGTAACAGCTGATAACTGACAGAAGAAAGAATGCAATTACAGAGTCACAAGTTGTGAAAAAAATTGTCAACGCCGACTATATGAAAAATCCGCAATTACTTTTTGGGCAACCCAATAAAACTTCTCTCCAAAGAGGTGTCGCACTGTGGCACGCCATTCGGACTCGGCTATAGAAAGGAGGTCCCTTATCATTGAGCTTAAACTTGAATTGGACTACACTCTCATTGATATGTGAGAAGTTTGCCCCCTGTTCCTTAGTGGAATGTTCATGGGCAAAATTTGCATTTTATGTTCAAACTGCAATAGCAAATTACCCAAAATTTGACGAACATATATATGGTAGTTATATCTAAATCTGGACCGATTTCGAGTAAAACTTCCCAGATATTTTTGCAGTCGTCGAGGAAAGCGTTTGGCAAAATTTTGGCTATATTGGTCAATAAATGCGCCTACAAAGGCTTTTGGAGTGAAAATCGGGCGAATAACATATATGACAGCTATATCTAAATCTGAAACGATTTCGATGAAATTCACCCGTAATGTCGCGAGTAATAAGAAAATCCATCCTGCCAAAATTTCGGGAGAATCGGTTAACAAATGACCATTTTATTGCATTATTGCTGCAAATCGGACGAACATATATATGGGAGCTATATCTAAATCTGAACCAATTTGGAGAAAACTTCTCAGATACTGTGGTAGTCGTCGTGGAAAGCGTTGTGCACAATTTTGGCTAGATTGATCAATAAATGCGCTTGCAGTGACTCTAGAAGTTAAAATCGGGCGCTATATATATATGAGAGTTATATCAAAATCTGAACAGATTTCGCTGAAATTCACCGGTAAAGTCAAGAGGCAAGAGAAAATCCTTTCTGCCGAATTTCGAGAGAATCGGTTAACATATGACCATTTTATTGCATTATTACTACGAATCGGATGAACATATATATGGGAACTATATCCAAATCTGAACCGATTTTTTCCAATTTCAATAGGCTTCGACTCTAGACCGAAAAACATGCCTGTTTTAAATTTAAAGACGATCGGATGAAAACTGCGACCTGAAGTTCGCAGACAAATTAACCTGAACAGACAGATGGACAGACAGACAGACAGACAGATGGACATAGCAAAATCGAATAAGAAAGTGATTCTGAGTCGATCGGTATACTTATCAATGGGGTCTATCTCTCTTCCTTCAAGGTGCTACAAACAAATGCACTTAGTTGTAATACCCTGTATCACAGAAGTGGTGTAGGGTATAAAGACAGCGGTTGGCTTTTTTCGAGCCATTATGTCAAAGTCAGTAAAGGTGCGAGTAATTATACCCTCCACCATAGGATAGAGGTGTAGTATTTTCATCATTCTGTTTAAAACTCCTGGAAATATTCGTCTAAGACTCCTTAAAGTATATATATTACTGATCATCATGACATGTTAAGTCAATCTAGCCATGTCCGTCCGTCCGTGTGTCAGTCCGTCCATCTGTCCTCCGTCCGTCCGCCTGTCCGTTTGTCTGTCCGCCTGTCTGTCCATCTGTCCGTCCGTCCGTCCGTCTGTCCGGCCGTCTGTCCGTCCATCTGTCCGTCCATCTGTCCGTCCATCTGTCCGTCCATCTGTCCGTCCATCTGTCCGTCCGTCTGTCCGTCAGTCTGTCCTTCCTTATGTCCGTCCGTCTGTTCTTCCGTCTGTCCGTCCGTTCGTCTGTCCATCCGTCCGTCTGTCCATCCGTCCGTCTGTCCGTCCGTCCTTCCGTCCGTCCTTCCGTCTGTTTGTCTGTCCGTCCGTCTTTCCATCCGTCTGCCCGTCCGTTCCTCTGTCCGTCTGTCTGTCAGTCCGTTCATCTGTCCGTCCGCCCGTCCTTCCGTCTGTTTGTCCGTCCGTCCGTCTGTTTGTCCGTCCGTCCGTATGTCCGTCCGTCTGTCCGTGTGTCCGTCTGTCTGTCGAAAGCTAACTTTCGAAGAAGTAAAGCTTGCCGCTCGAAATTTTGCACAAATACTTCATATCAGTGTAGATCGTTTGGGATTGTAAATGGACCATATCCGTCAATTTTTTGATATAGTTGCCATACAAACCAATCTTGGATCATGACCTCTTCAGCCTCTAGAGGGCGCAATTCTTATCCCATTTGGCTGAAAGTTTGCAAGAGGTATTTTGTTATGGTTTCTAACAACTGTGCCAAGTATGGTTGAAATCGCTCCATGTTTTAATATAGCTGCCATATAAACCGATCTTGGGTTTTGATTCTTGAGCCACTAGAGGGCGCGATTCTCGTCCGATTTGATTGAAATTTTGCATGAGGTATTTTGTTATGACTTCCAATAACTGTATCACTTCCAAGAACTTTGCTAAGTATGATTCAAATCGGTTCATAATATGGGATAGCTGCCATATAAACCGATCTTGGGTCTTGACTTTTTGAGCCTCTAGAGGGCGCAATTCTGGTCAGATATGACAGAAATTTAGCTCGTGGTGTTTTGGTATCACTTCCAACAACTACGCTAAGTATGGTGGAAATCGGTCCACGTTTTGAAATAGCTGCCATATAAACCGATCTGGGATCTTGACTTCGTGAGCCTATAGAGGGCGCAATTATCGTCCGATTTGACTGAAATTGGATCTTGACTTCATCAGCCTCTAGAGGGCGCAATTCTCGTCCGATTTGACTGAAATTTTGCACGTAGTGTTTTGGAATCACTTCCAACAACTGTGTTTAGTATGATTCAAATCGGTTCATAACCTGGTATAGCTGCCACATAAACCGAACTGGGATCTTGACTTCTTCAGCCTCTAGAGGGCGCAATTCTCATCCGATTTCGCACAAATTTTCTACAACGGCTTCTCTCATGACCTTCAACCTTCGTGTCTAATATGGTCTAAATCGATCAATAGCTCGATACAGCTCCCATATAAACGGATCTCTCGATTTTTTTTCTTAAGCCCCTACTAGGCGCAATTTTTATCCGAATGAACCGAAATATTACACCATGACTTCTACAATGTTCAGCATTCATTTATGGTCTGAATCTGACTATAACTTGATATAGCTCCCATAGCATAACAGTTCTTATTCAATATTCTTTGTTTGCTTACAAAGAGATACCGCGCATAGAACTCGACAAATGCTATCCATGGTGGAGGGTATATAAGATTCGGCCCGGCCGAACTTAGCACGCTCACATTTGTTTTATTTCATTTACAATTTTTTGTTATCGGTCATAATTCAACATACCCTTGGCTGTATATAAAATCGCATACTCCAACATCCAGTAAAGTGTGCAAAAGTTTTTAAAAGCTTTGGAATTTTAACGATGTTGTTTTTTTTTTCTGTGCGTTTTGGCTTAAACACATTGGCTTGTTGATAATGGCCATAATAAAGTGTAAGTAGGTATGACGTTAGGTGTGCGTGTGCTTTCGACCGAACGTTAAGTAAAATTAAATCTCATACCGGAATTATGAGTTTGTCATCAGTGGTGCGATGATGATGGTACCATTGTTGATAATGATGTCTGCAGCTGTCTTTGCTCCCTTTTGCTAATACTGATGCCTTGCCGATAACGGCATTGATGATGCTGATAGCTATGTCAGCCGATGGATGATGTGCTGACTGATGGATGAAAATTCCAGCAATTGTGCGGCACCATATATCCTTGTGCAACTAATCGTGTTAATGCTAATTGCGTATTCAAAATTTCGCATTTTAAAACCGGATTTTGGAGCTTACTGTGATTTTTGTTATTCATTTGGCAAAAAAAAAAAAAATCAATTATTTAAAATCAATGACATTTTTCGAGGAGTCCTTTCTGTATTGAAACTTGTAATTAAATTTTTACTTTTGATTTAATATAGCCATTGATATTGATAAATGAATGAATTTGATTGATGGGCAATATATTTTATGTTGGAATTTTATCATAGAATAGGAAAAAATAAAACAAAAAATCTGTGATGTAATGCTCAATCAAGAATAAATTGTTTTGTTTTTTTTTTTCATATTTCATTTCATAAATATTTAGGGGCTTAAAGATCGATGTGTGTGGGTTACTTACCCTTTGCAAACATACCACATACAAAATGATTGTGTATGAATGTTTTTAAAGGTTTAATATCAAGGCGAATCCTAAAAAGGGGTCACTTTTAATCCTTTGGAAATGACATTTTCTAACGTGGTTTTACCTTTAGCTGAGGTAGACTAGCAGTTACCCAAGGTTTACCTTTGGAGGACCCACAAACCTTAAATAATAACGCACTCAAATATTCCCTTTGGGATACGCAATCAAAGTTTTATTGATATTATACTTAATTAATTACAATTCACCATGGAGTTCTTAGCTCTTAGCTGCAGGGTGTTAATGAGTGTCTGTCAATGCAGCGCTTCGGCCAGTAAGTTTCGTGAGTTGAACCACTTGGTCGTTTCGATTTGGTATTCGGTAGGTTTTTTCGGTATTCGGACAGATCGGGGTTGTTAGGTTCTCGCTGCGTTTCGGCTGGTGTTCGGTTAGCGTCTGGCTGTGGACGAATTCGGGTCTCGGATCTGGCTTGGGCGGGTACCTTGGGCAGCATCACTGTTCTGAACGGGTACTGTAGAGATAAGAGCAAAGTTAGTATGGAAGCAAACCAGTTGCGTAGGGAAGCAAACGGATAGCGTTAAGAAGCAAATGAGACGCGTAAAGAAGTAACGGAGTTCGTTGGGAAGCGAACGAATCATGTAGGGAAGCGAATGAGTCGCGTTAGGAAGCGAAGGCAATCGCGAAAAGAAGCGGACGGCAGTCGCGAGAAGAAGTGAACGAGAGTCGCGAGAAGAAGTGAACGGTAGTCGCGAAAAGAAGCGTACGAATCGCGTTAGGAAGCGAACGAGCTGAGTTAGGAAGCGAACGAGTCGCGTAGCAAGGCGAACGGATCATGTAGGGAAGTGAACGAATCGCGTAAGAGTCGCTTTAGGAAGCGAACGGATCGCGATATTAAGCGGACGATTCGTGTAAGAAAGCCAACAGATCGCATAAGGAATTAAATGCATCGCGTTAGGAAGCTAACGGATCCCGTTAAGAAGTGAACGAGTCGTGTAAGGAAGCGAACAGACCGCGTAAGGAATTAAAAGGATCACGTAAGGAAGCGAACGGATCGTGTTAGGAATCGAAGCGATCGAGTCGCGGAAGGGAATCAAAGGAATTGTGTTTGGAAACGAACGAGTCGCGGAAGGGAAGCTAAGGAATTGTGTTAGGAAGCGAACGAGTCGCATAGGGAAACGAACGAATCGCGAAGGAAAATGAACGGATCGCGTTATTAAGCGAACTAATCGCGTAAGGGAGCGAAAGATTCGATTTAGGAGTCGAATGGATCGCTTTAAGAAGCGAACGAGTCTCGTAAGGAAGCGAACGGATCGCGTAAGGAAGCGAAAGAGCCCCTTCAGGAAGCGAACGAGGCAAACGGAACGCGTTAAGAAGGAAGGGAAAAGATCGCTTAAGGAATTAAACGGATCGCGTTAGGAAACGAACAGATCGCGTTAGGAAGCGTCAGAGCCCCTTCAGGAAGCGAATGAGGCAAACGGATCACGTTAAGAACGAGTCACGTGGGGAAGCAAACAGATCGCGTAAGGAATTGAACGGATCGCGTAAGGAAGCGAAGGGACCGCGTAAGGAAGCGAAAGAACCCCTTTAGGATGCGAACAAGGCGAACGGATCGCGTTAAGAACGAGTCGTGTAAAGAAGCAAACTGATCGCGTAAGGAATTGAACGAATCACGGAAAAAGGAACGGATCACATAAGGGAGCGAAAGCGCCCCTTTAGGAAGCGAACGAGTCAAACGGAGTCGCGTAAGGAAGGGATCGGATCTCGTAGGAAAGCGAAGGGATTGTGTTAGAAAGCAAAGGAGTCGTGTTGGGAAGAACGAGTCGCGTAAGAAAGCGAACGGATCGCGTAGGGAAGTGAACAGATCGCGTTATTAAGCGGACGAGTCGCTTAAGGAAGCGAAAGATTCGGTTTAGGAAGCGAACGAGGCGAACGGATCGCGTTAAGAAGCGAACGATTCGCGTAGGGAGGCGAACGGACCACGTAGGAAAGTGAACGGATCGCGTTAGGAAGCGAACGGATCGCGTAAGGAAGCGAAGGAGACCCCTTAGGAAGCGAACGAGGCAAACGGATCGCGTTAAGATGAGAACGAGTCGCGCAAGGAAGCAAACATATCGCGTAAGGCATTGAACGGATCGCGTTAGGAAGCGAACCGATCGCGTAGGAAAGTGAGCGGATCGCGTTAAGAAGCAAACGAATCGCGTAAGGAAGCAAACAGTTCGCGTAAGGAATTGAACGCATCGCGTTAGGAAGCGAACGGATCGCATAAGGAAGCGAAAGAGCCCCTTTAGGAAGCGAATGAGACAAACGGATTGCGTTAAGAACGAGTCGCTTAAGGAAGCAAACAGATCGCGTAAGGAATTGAACGGATCGCGTTAGGAAACGAAAGAGCCACTTCAGGAAGCGAACGAAGCAAACGGATCGCTTTAAGAACGAGTCGCGTAAGGAAGCAAACAGATCGCGTAAAGAAGCGAAAGAGCGCCTTTAGGAATCGAACGAGGAAAACGGATCGTGTTAAGAACGAGTCGCGTAAGGAAGCAAACAGATCGCGTAAGGAATTAAACGAATCGCGTTAGGAAGCGAACGGAACACGTAGGGAAGTGAACGGACTGCATTATTAAGCGTACGAGCCGCATAAGGAAGCGAAAGATTCGTTTTAGGAGGCGAACGAATCGCGTTAAGAAGCAAACGAATGGCGGAAGGAAGGAACGGATCGCGTAAAGAAGCGAAAGAGCACCTTAAGGAAGCGGACGAGGCAAACGGATCGCGTTAAGACGAGAACGAGTCGCCTAAGGCAGGGAACGGATCGCGTAGGGAAGCAAAAAGAAGCGAAAGAGCACCTTTAGGAAGCGAACGAGGCAAACGGATCGCGTTAAGAACGAGTCCCGTAAAGAAGCAAACAGATCGCGTAAGAAATTAAACGGATCGCGTTAGGAAGCGAACGGAACGCGTAGGGCAGTGAAGGGACCGCATTATTAAGCGACCCAACCGCGTAAGGAAGCGAAAGATTCGTTTTAGGAGGCGAACGAATCGCGTTAAGAAGCAAACGAATCGCGGAAGGAAGGAACGGATCGCGTAAAGAAGCGAAAGTGCACCTTTAGGAAGCGGACGAGGCAAACGGATCGCGTTAAGACGAGAACGAGTCGCGTAAGGAAGGGAAGCAAAAAGATTGTGTTAGAAAGCAAATGTGTCGCGCTAGGAAGTGAACGAGTCGTGTTTGGAAGCGAACGAGTCGCGTAAGGAAGCGAACGAGTCGTGTTAGGAAGCGAACGAGTCGCGTAAGGAAGCGAATAAGGCGAACGGATCGCGTTAAGAAGCGAACGAGTTGCGTAAGGAAACGAACGAATCGCGTTAGGAAGCGAACGAGTCGCGTAGGTAAGCGAAGGGATTGTGTAAGAAAGCGAACGCGTTAGGAAGTAAACGAGCCGCGTAGGAAAGCGAACGGATCGCGATGGAAAGAGAGCGTCTGGCGTTGGCAAGCGAGCGGATAGCGTTGGCAAGCGAGCGGATAGCGTTGGCAAGTGAACGGATAGCGTTGGCAAGCGAACGAATCGCTCGAGACGAAAGGATCGCGTTAAGAAGCGAACGAATCGCATTTGCTAATAAGATCTCAAAAGCTTATAAGCCACCGACTGCGGACCATACCACACATCTAATGGTTTCTTCGGCTGGAGCAACTTCTCTCCATCCTCAGAAAGGTATGATATCCAGTACAGATTTTCAAATGAGCCAAGTGAGAATTATATTCCAGTTGCCTTGTCAAAGTAGACGTTGAATAACGACATTCAATGTGATCACCTGTGACAAGAAATAGATGCCCATTCACACATCAGTCCGTATGTCCTTTATATTATATGTATGAATGTTCACCACCTGCTTTGAGGACCACGGTCAGCATATACTCATGCAGACAAACACATGTTTGTATGGTTGTTTGGCTGGCCCACGAGTTTTTAAAAGTGCATAAATACGGGCGGCCATTAACGAACAGTGAAGAGGGAGAGAGAAAAGAGCACAGTGCCTACGATTGTGTTAATGTGTAGTCCAAGTTGGCTAAAGATGTATAAATGGGTATAATATTCGGGGTGGCCACTGAAGCACAGTGGGCACAAAGGCATGTTGTGTACAAGAAGAAATCGGGACATTACAACCTAGAAGTTTAGATTACATATATAAGAAAGTTTTTGTTCTGCTGGTTGTAAAAGAGAGCACAACGGAGGGTGCTTGAAAAAAAGTTGTTAATATATTGGGTTGCCCAAAAAGTAATTGCGGATTTTTTAAAAGAAAGTAAATGCATTTTTAATAAAACTTAGAATGAGCTTTAATCAAATATGCTTTTTTTACACTTTTTTTTCTAAAGCAAGCTAAAAGTAACAGATGATAACTGACAGAAGAGAGAATGCAATTACAGAGTCACAAGCTGTGAAAATATTTGTCAACGCCGACTATATGGAAAATCCGCAATTACTTTTTGGGCAACCCATATGTTTTTTTTAATTTTGGAACAAAGTTTTACAGAAACTTTGGTGTTGGAGAAAATGTTATTCTTACATTATCTAACTTTCAACCTTTTTACAATTTTATCTCCTACATTGAAAATACATGTATAAGACTACTTTAAGTTAGACTGGGTAACATTCTGCCAACAATATCTGTAATGGGATCATTTATTCCTTCATGAGATTACTTCTATATTTCCTCCTTTCAATCAACCTACACAGAATATTACCTGAACACCTGTTCAGGTTTGCAGCAATTATTTCTTGTTTATAAATAATCACCAACAAATGGCGCACAAAAGGAGAAAATCATTATCCACAAAATCAGTGTGGGCTGCACAACTAACCAAACAGCGCATTTAAGCCGAAAAGGTATTGTAATGCTTCGTTCATCATTATCGATATTAACAGTTGCCAATAGGAGCAGTTGTGCTCGATTCCTTCAGAACCGGGGTGTTTATTTATTTAAATTCCTTTGAAATAACAAGGCATGGCATTCCTTGCCAAGCCACAGGTATATTGAATGTTGGTGGTGATGAAATCTGTTTGAGGCTTTTATCAAATTCCCCATAATTTTGGTGGTTCTTCTTAGCATGATTGTGATAATTATGCTCTCTAATTGGCTGTAGCGTAATGAGGTTTTGATTGTCATGAAGGAATGAGCATTAGGCTAAAACTCCAGTACAAGAATATATAAAAGGGGGAATATTCCTGGAATGGAATTGTTTGTATTTAAGATAATTAATGAAATAAAGGATAAGAAAGTTTTCTGTCAAACTCAATGCTTTGGATAGCTAGCAAACATTTCTTAGAAATTGAACAAAACAAAAGTTGTACGCTTCTATGAATGATGGGATTAAAAGAGAGAAAAATAAAATTTGTAACAAATTGGAAAGTAATGAAAAATATTGTAGTATATATAATTACCAATTTTAATTAATTAATTGGTCTAACAAGGTGTGTTGAGAAATTTGCCTGTTTTGCTCAAGCAACTGAAGAATAGAAAGGCTAATTAAAATCAATTTGAATTTTTGATGAACCTCGGCGAGCAAATATGGCCAAACTGTAAAAACTACGGTTGACAAATGACAACATTATGGCACATTACCCAAAATCTGACGAAAGCATAAATGGGAGCTATATCTAATTCTGAACCGATTCCGAGCAAACTTCTCAGATAATGTGGTAGTCGTCGAGAAAAGCGTTGTGCTCAATTTTGCCAAGTTTGGTCAATCAATGCGCTTGCAGTGGCTTCTGGGGTGAAAATCTGGCGATATACATATATGACAGCTATATCTAAATCTGAACCGATTTCCATGAAATTCGTGAGTAATATTAAGAGTCAAGAGAAAATCCCTCCTGCCGTATTTCGAGAAAATCGGTTAGCAAAAGACCATTTTATTGCAATATTACTGCAAATCGGACGAACATATATATGGGAGCTATATCTAAATCTAAACCGATTTCGAGCAAACTCCTCAGATAATGTGGTAGTCGTCAAGGAAAGCGTTGTGCATAATTTCAGCAAGATTGGTCAAACAATGCGCTTGCAGTGACTCCTGGGGTGAAAATCTGGCGATATGCATATATGACAGCTATATCTAAATCTGGGCCGATTTCTATGAAATACATAAGAAAATCCTTCCTGCGAAATATCGACAGAATCGAAAAACAAATGATCACTTTTTTGCAATATTTCTCAAAATCAGACGAACATGTATATGAGAGCTATACCTAAATCTGAACCGATTTCAAGCAAACTCCTCATATACAGTCGTCGAGGAAAGCGTTTTGCAAAATTTTGCCAAGTTTGGTCAATAGATGTGCTTGCAGTGACTCTAGAAATTAAAATCGGGCGATATATATATATGAGAGCTATATCTAAATCTGAACCGATTTCTATGAAATTCACCAGTAATATTGAGAGTCAAGAGAAAATCGCTCCTGCCGAGTTTCGAGAAAATCGGTTTACAAAAAACCATTTTATTGCAATATTACTGCGAATCGGACGAACATATATATGGGAGCTATATCTAAATCTGAACTGATTTTGACCAAACTCCATCTATATTGTGGTAGTCGTCGAGGAAAGCGTTGTGCAAAATTTTGGCAAGATGGATCAATAAAAGCGTTTGCTGTGACTCTAGAAGTGAAAATCGGGCGGTATATATATATGAGAGCTATATCTAAATCTGAACCGATTTCCATGAAATTCACTAGTTATATTGAGAGTCAAGAGAAAATCCCTCCTGCCAAATTTCGAGAAAATCGGTTAACAAATGACCATTTTATTGCAAAATTACTGCAAATCGGTCGTACATATATATGGGATCTACATCCAGATCTGAACCGATTTTGTCCAATTTCGATAGGCTACGTCTCTAGGCCGAAAAATGTGCCTGTACCTGTATTTGAAGGCGATCGGATGGAAACTGCGACCTGTACTTTGTACACAAATTAACATGGACAGACAGACGGACGGACAGACAGACAGACAGACTGTTAAGCGTGCTAAGTTCCGCTGGGTCCACCATGGATCGCATGGATCAAGTTCTTTGAATTGCTTTCCCAAATGTAAATGAGCATATACAAGTCATAGAAAAATATCGCCTCCAAAATTTCAGGAAAATTGAGCAATAATTGCGCACCCAAGAAGCTCTGACAGTCAAATTGGGAGATCGGTGTATATGGCGGATTATCAGGTTATGGACCTGGATTAAGACCATACTTGGCTCGCCTGTTGAAAGCCATACCAAACCAACATTTGCAACATTTCAACAAAATCGGAGAAGCTCAAGAAATATAATCGGGGGAACGGTTAATGTTGCATACTACAGGATAAGGGCCGCTCCACTGTGCCTCCTTTCACTCTCTTATTATTATCACCATCTTATCTGAGCCTCATACTCGTACGGTAAGAAAAAATTTACTGTTTTCGGGATGCTGGTACGGCCTTTCAGATATTTCGCTCCAATGTGGATATCATATGGGTGCTCTACACCCAGTTTTTTTTTTTTTTTCATTTTAACTTTATATTTCTATGATAGGTTAATATGCCCAGTATGGTGGGGTTTTTTTTAGAATGAGGTGGTACCCCACATATCAGATTCGTTCTCTAGTCTCAAATACCTTTCATTAGACACCAATATTGTCATTATTTGTTTAAATTTCCATTTGGCGGGCCATGGAGTTGGGGCGGACCCTTTATCGGGAGATCGGTCTATAGAGCAGCTACATCTAAATATAGTCCGATCTAAACCATATTTGAGCCAGATGTCGGAAGGCTTAAGATAATTAACTGTTTTAAATTTCAACGAAATCGGGTAATAAATAAAGCTTTTAGGATCTTCAGACCCTTTATCGGAAGATCGGTCTATATAGCAGCTATATCTAAATATAGTCCGATCTGGACCTTATTTGGGTCAGATAGCGGGAGACCTCAATCTACTCACTACTTCAAGTTTCGGCGAAATCGGATGAAAAATAAGGCATTTATGGGCATTAGATCCTTTATTGTCAGATCGGCCTATATACCAGCTATATCCAAAAATGTTCCGATTCATTCCGTCCAAGAACTTAACCAGCGTGCATCAAAAATACGTATCTGCGGCAAATTTCAGGGCCATTGACTACATACATAACTTATTTGGGTCTAGCAATCAATATAAAATACTAGCTGATCCGGGCCCGCTCCGCTGCGCCTTCTTTTACTTTATATGGAATAAAAATTTTTTTTGGAATATTTATATTGGACAATTAAAGGTCTTTTAGTGATATACCATGCTAACTTGACTAACTATTTAACAGTACAAATGCCTTTATCTGAATCCCACATGAACTTTATTGGTCTACGAATTTAAGTTTGGATGTAAGGTGTACTCCATTCTTAAAATACTTCATTTCAGCCCGGTATTCTCATGATGTCTGATTTAGTGGTGTTTTCGGGGGAGAGGTGGTCTCCCAGATATTTGGCCCTGAAAAAATATCAACATCGTGCGCTTCTCCCAAATACCATTTATTTAAACCCCATGCTGCCATTGGCTTAAGAGGAGTTTACGGGATAAGGCGTCCCCCAAACACATGGCCCCAAAATAGATTATCAAATTCGTTTGTCTAATCTCAAATACCTTTCATTTGAGCCACATATTGGCATGGTTGAAAAATTTGTTCCCTTTGGGGGGAGTTTTGGGAAAGGGGTGATGCTCTAAATATATGGTCCTACATTTGGATATCAAACTCATATTCTACTCCAAATACCTTTATTTGAGCCCCATATTGCGATGGTCACTAAAAATTTGCTTTTTGTGGGGTATTTTGGAAAAGGGGTAAACCCCCAGAAAATTGGTCCCGAATATGGGTATCAATTCTTGCTTTACCCCCAAAAACCTCTCATTTAAGCTCCACATTGATATGGTCGGTAAATATGCCTGATTTAGGGGTGTTTTTGGGGATTGGGGTGGTCACTCAAACACTAAGCCCTGAAAATAAATCAGCAACGTGCTCTATTCTCATATATTTGAACCCCATATTGCTATTGGCCTCAAATTGGATATAAAATTCACTTTGTTGTTGATATTTGAAATAGAATTAATGCGTGTGCAGGTAACCACACCAAAGGCCTGTGCTGAGGAGGGGGTAGTGACGCACAAGCTGCTGGAGCAACCGATTGATCATATGAAGCAAGAGGGGAAGTAGGCTCGCCCGCGCAGATGATCATGCATGCATAGGTGATATAGCTAGAATAATAGACAAATCATTGCTAATTAAGTTTTGTTATTAATGGTGATAATGATCTTAATGGTGATAATGACGTTTACTGCAAAAACGATGATTTGAAGCGGCAGAGGGTAAAATTAGTAGGAAAAGAAGAAGTAAGCATAAATATAATTAAAATTATAAAGTTTTTGGAGATGATGATGATATAAGGTGATGATGCTTTTGAAGATGGTGATGATAGTTATGGAGATGATCATGACGTTAGTTGGCGGTTATGGATATTTCCGTCAACAAGGTGATTTTAGGCTGTGGAAGGAAGGTAGAGCCACAAGACGAAATATGCTCTAGAAACCAAAACCAGGGGTCGGTCTATATGGTAAGTTAGTTTGCGATTTTCAACCGCATTATGCCGCACTGATAATCAAAGCACTCTACAAACTCCGTTATGTTGTCTAACTAACACTTACAGCGATCGAAAATCGTTATCTTACTCATCATTTTGGTTTCTTTGACTAGATTCCCAACAGAAACCTGCTGGTCTGTCGCCACTAGGGTAGCGCACAATGGATAAAATTGTCCAAGTCTGATTTCAGACTTCTCACATAACCTAACCCAACCTAGCTTCCTGTTTGTAGTACATTTTAAACCTCCTTCATCATTGTCATCGTACTCCATTGTATCGTTTTGCAAATGCTGTAAAAACTTTCTCCATAAAATTTTCCTTTCTCATTATTTGTGCTGTTAAGAAATGACTTGCAACACTCATTGATGGTATATCCTAGGTGTTTTATTCTCATTTAATGTCATTAATCCTACCACACCAAAAGCAACTGGTGTTCGGTGGCCATTGCAAGCAATGATTTGTCCATTATTTAGCTTGTCCTTGTCATGAAGTCGATATTCAATAATAATCATTATTTTCTATTCTGACATTTGTCCTTTTTGTTGTTTTGCGGTAAGCAGTGATTATTTCCAACAGCTAACAATGTGTGTATTTATTTTTGGGCAACAATAATGTTACAAAAACCAACACTCACCCATACACTTGCGCTTCCTTACTTTCGCCCTATTTCCACTTCCACCCCGCACCACTAGATATCAGAACACAAACAGGTGTCCTAAGTATTTGTATGACATGGCTCACAACGTTTGCCTTTATAGAAATCATTAACAAAAACTTTCAAACTAACTCAAGTGTGTGTGTGTGTGTGTGTGAATATCTACACTTATACATACCCCAGTATATTAAGTTAATGTAACGGTTTCCTAGGGGCTAAAAGTTTTCTATGGTTCAAGGTCGAAATTGATTTTATATGTATGGTTGAGTAGATTGCTGTTGTTGGTTTCCCACAATGAGAAGTCCTATATAGTCTCTGTGCCAGCTTATATTTTGACTGTATTATGTTGGGGGGTGACTCGTTCTCTCCCTCTCACCATATGAGGTTGCCTTGGGATATAAATAGCAAAATATGTCACTCATACGCACTCATGGTCTACACAGCATTGTGGGCTTCTTCAATATGTTCAATGCTTCTCCATATGGATTCCGCTACATATTGGCTACTTATGGAATATTTTTTTGACTGCTCACATATGGCTATAGCAAGGGGGAGGTGAAGACGTAACTACGATGAGTTAAATATTTATATGCAAAACTTTAAAAAAAAAATAAGTTTTAAAAGGCTTACATTTGGGTTTTGCACTAGAAAACCATTCTATGACAGGCAAAATTTAAGGGCGAATTTCAAGGTCCTTTTTCCTCTTTAGCGACGAAGCTCATTTTGAGCTCAATGGGTACGTAAATATGCCAAATTGTCGATTAAGGAGTGAAGATCAGCTAGAAGCATTGCAAAAGTTACCGATGCATCCAGAACTAGTAAAAGCGTGCTATGCTCGGCCAAGCCTTGCTATGGGTTTTCTATAGGAAAACTTCAATTCAGCCCAGCTGAATTGGGTTTTCTATAGGAAAACTTCAATTCAGCCCAGCTGAATTGGGTTTTCTATAGGAAAACTTCAATTCAGCCCAGCTGAATTGGGTTTTCTATAGGAAAACTTCAATTCAGCCCAGCTGAATTGGGTTTTCTATAGGAAAACTTCAATTCAGCCCAGCTGAATTGGGTTTTCTATAGGAAGACTTCAATTCAGCCCAGCTGAATTAGGTTTTCTATAGGAAAACTTCAATTCAGCCCAGCTGAATTGGGTTTTCTATAGGAAAACTTCAATTCAGCCCAGCTGAATTGGGTTTTCTATAGGAAAACTTCAATTCAGCCCAGCTGAATTGGGTTTTCTATAGGAAAACTTCAATTCAGCCCAGCTGAATTGGGTTTTCTATAGGAAAACTTCAATTCAGCCCAGCTGAATTGGGTTTTCTATAGGAAAACTTCAATTCAGCCCAGCTGAATTGGGTTTTCTATAGGAAAACTTCAATTCAGCCCAGCTGAATTGGGTTTTCTATAGGAAAACATCAATTCAGCCCTGCTGAATTGGGTTTTCTATAGGAAAACTTCAATTCAGCCCAGCTGAATTGGGTTTTCTATAGGAAAACTTCAATTCAGCCCAGCTGAATTGGGTTTTCTATAGGAAAACTTCAATTCAGCCCAGGTGAATTGGGTTTTCTATAGGAAAACTTCAATTCAGACCAGCTGAATTGGGTTTTCTATAGGAAAATTAAATTTCTCATAGTCATCAAAAACCCCACTACTTTTTTGTTATTTCCTGCTCCTCCTTATTTTATGGTTATTTTCGTATTATTAATTAATGTTGCCAACATTCATTCACTTGTGCTTTATAAATTTTGTATAGTCAAAAAGTTTTTTATTTAATTTTGTTCTCTAAAAACCATATGTTATTTGATAGACATACCCAAAAACAATCACATCAACAACACCATGTGATAGCGGAAACTTCCGGCAAAGTCTTTGTCAACTAGTTTGTCATTGTGTGTGTGTATGTGTGCGCGTGTACTATGCTACCCCCAGGCACCGGAAATGAAGAGACAATGGCATAAATGGTACTTAACTTTTCGCAAATTATAGGCCTCCTTCACATGTCGCTGCCATACGGTGGGATGCTCAGTTTAACAGATTTTCTGACAAGGATGTCTAAAAGACTTAATGATTAAAGCTAATTTGGGGGAAACAATACAAAATGGAACACATCCATCAAATGTGGTGGCCTCAAACTAAGTAGACTATGGTCTTGAGTTCCAAAGCCTTTGTCTGATGTCACAGACATTACACATTCAAATAATTTTTGGTATACCTAAATCGTTTATTTTGTTATTTTAGTACTATTTTTGGGGCCACTGGCCACATGAATAAAGATAAGGGTAAGGTTTTCTACTTCGTGCAATGATATGTGAGTGGTTTTAGTAAACAGAATTTTGAGTGACAAGACTAATTAGATGAAGGTCACTGTATGACCCTGAAAATATTCAACTTTTGTAATGGTGAACATATGAAAATTTTTTCAGTTAAAGGCCTTGAACTTGCGCAAAGATGGTTCTAGACGGGTTTTTGTTATGAATAAAGCCTTAGTTTTGAATTTTCCATGTCAGTGTTTGAAAAAAACCGAATTTTCTGTCATTATGGCAAGAAAAAACTTTTAAATGAATAAGAAATAGCATAACCGAACTACTAAATTGCATAGATGGGTGTTGGCAGTAAATGACGTTAATAGGCATTGATGTTACCTTCTACTTGTAGCATAAACAATGTTGGATATATCATTTCGTTTCCTTTCAATTTGTCATACTCCATTCTGTGGAAATTTCCAAGAGTATGTGCCTGCATTTATATACGCCTGCATTTTGTTTCCATCTAACCAAGTCTACATTCGACTCTCTGTCTGCACTGAATTACTAATGAAACAACACTTAAGATATCAAGTGGCAATTACCAGCAGTATTGCAACACAATGTCTTCTTGTATTGTCATCCTTTACTTCCTACAGGATGAACAACAAACCAATGGCAGAACTACCAAATGTGGCAACTTTCATGACTTCAGTGGTAAGGGAGCCATAAAAAGTAAAAGCAGAATTTCCAAGAAAACAAAAAGTTGGCTTTCAAAAAAAAAAAAAAATGTTTTATGCAAGAGATAGAGATGCCAAAAGGTAGAAGCACAACATCAAACGGCAAATAGGTCTCATATGAAGCGTTGGCAAGTATATAAAGAAAAGTTCTAAGGAAGTGCTCGAATTGTTTTTTTTTTTTAATAGAAAGGAACACAAAAGATTCTCTTGGGCTGTGTAGAAGCACAAAGTTGGCAAAATTTTTTTATTTAACTTTTGATAATATTTAGTATTGTTTTATATTAAATACTAGCTGGTCCGGGCCCGCTCCGTTGCGCCTTCTTTCACTTTATATGAAACAAAAGTTTCTTTGGAATGTTTATTTTCGACAATTAAATATCTTTTAGTGAAATACCACAGTTTAACTATAAAAGTCCCTTTATCTGAATCCCATATCAAATTCGTTTTCTAATCTCATTTAAACTCCTCATTGCAAAAGTCTGCAAATATGTCCGGTTTGGGGTATTGGCCTTAAAAACAATGAATATTTAGTTCAACTCCCTTTAAGACCCAAATTGTCTTGGTGAGCAAATATGTCCTATTTGGGGGTTGTTATGGTGATGAGACGTCCGCTAGACAGTTGGGCCCTAATGTTGAAATCAGATGCCTGGTCTTCTCCCAAATACCTTTAATTTGAGGCCCATATAGTCGACAAACATGACCGGCTTGGGGGTGTTTTGGGGGATGGGCGGCCACTCAGTGAGTTGGCCTTTAAAATATATATCGGATTCGTGTTCCATTTTAAAACCCCTCTTTTTTGAGCCTTATATTGCAATAGTCAGCAAATACTTACTATTTGGGTGGTGTTGTGGGAGTGGGGTGGCCCCATAGACACTTTTGCGGAATATTGATATCAAATTCGTGCTTTGCTCTCCAAGGACCTTTCATTTGAGCCCCATATGGCAATGATCGTAAATTTGTCCCCTTTGGGGGAGGTTTTTGGGGAGAGGCTGCCCCCCAAACACTTGGTCCAATATTTGGATATCAGATTCTAATTCTACACTCAAATACCTTTTATTTAAGACCCATATTCCCATGGTCAGTAAATAAGTCCTGTTTGGGGGGTGTTTTGGGAAAGGGGTGGACCACCAGAAACGTGTTCCCACATTTGGATATCAGATTCGTATTCTACTCTAAAATACCTTTCATTTGAGTCCCATATTGCCATGGTCGGTAAATATGTCCGATTTAGGGGTGTTTTGAGGGTTGGGATGGTCTCCCCAGCATTTGGTCCGACAATTGTATATCAAATACGTTTTCTGTTTTAAAATACCTTTCATTTGAGTCCCATATTGTCGTGATTGGTCTAAATATATGTTTTGTAGGTTTTAGGGTGGGGCGACCTCCCTAGGTACCCAATCCGAAATTTGGATACCACATTTTTAATTTTTAGGGTACTAGAACTTTCGCTTTAATCGCACCACCCATCTCCGAGACCAGGCATTTCTGAAATTTGGGGTAAGGGGGAGGGTCCGCCCCCCCCCCCCTCCCCTTCAGATATAAAAAAATGTAGGTTTGGTAGGTTTTAGGGTGGCGCGCGCACTCTAGGTACCTCATTCGAAATTTGGTTACCAAATTTTTATTTTTAGGGTACTATATGTGAGCACACAAAATTTCGCCTAAATCGCACCACCCATCTCCGAGATCTGGCGTTTCTAAAAATAAGGGTAAGGGGGAGGGTCCGCCCCCCCTTCAGTCACCATGGGGTCACTATGCACCATCACTGAAAATTTCAAGAAAATTGGTTTTTATATATAAGATTATTTTATCGTGTTTTGTTTTATTTTTTTAATTTTATTTTGTTTTGTTTTATTTTATTTTATTTTCTTTTATTTTATTTTATTTTATTTTATTTTGTTTTATTTTATATTATTTTATTTTATTTTATTTTATTTTATTTTATTTTATTTTATTTTATTTTATTTTATTTTATTTTATTTTATTTTATTTTATTTTATTTTATTTTATTTTATTTTATTTTATTTTATTTTATTTTATTTTATTTTATTTTATTTTATTTTATTTTATATTATTTTATTTTATTTTATTTTATTTTATTTTATTTTATTTTATTTTATTTTATTTTATTTTATTTTATTTTATTTTATTTTATTTTATTTTATTTTATTTTATTTTATTTTATTTTATTTTATTTTATTTTATTTTATTTTATTTTATTTTATTTTATTTTATTTTATTTTATTTTATTTTATTTTATTTTATTTTATTTTATATTATTTTATTTTATTTTATTATTTTTTTATTTATATTTATTTTTATATTTATATTTATTTTTATATTTATTTTTATTTTTATTTTATTTTATTTTATTTTATTTTATTTTATTTTATTTTATTTTATTTTATTTTATTTTATTTTATTTTATTTTATTTTATTTTATTTTATTTTATTTTATTTTATTTTATTTTATTTTATTTTATTTTATTTTATTTTATTTTATTTTATTTTATTTTATTTTATTTTATTTTATTTTATTTTATTTTATTTTATTTTATTTTATTTTATTTTACTATATTTTATTTTATTTTATTTTAATTTATTTTATTTTATTTTATTTTATTTTATTTTATTTTATTTTATTTTATTTTATTTTAATTTATTTTTTTTTTATTTTATTTAATTTTATTTTATTTTATTTTATTTTATTATTTTTATTTTTTTATTATTTTATTTTATTTTATTTTATATTTTTTTTACTATAGTTTTTTTGTTTTATAATTTGTTTTTGTTAATTTTTTATAGTTTTTGTTAAAGTCCTTTCATCGTATTTGGATTGGAAATAACCAAAGTGGCAACGCTAATTATTTTTTTTTTCATAATATTCCTTCACTATACTTCTTCACATATACTATACTACAGAAAAAGAACTATGATCATATAAAGAAATGGGATATTTTAACATTTTTTTTATCTTCCTCTCCTCACTGACTCAGAAAGCACTGCAACAACACTTGCAATAGAGTAGTGATGCCAGTTAAGCATAATTCATTGAGTATGAAGGCAACAGCAGTAACAACGGAGAATAGTAAGAGGCGTCATGTGTACATTTTGTTCTAAGACTGTTATGTGTGTGTGTGTGAGTGCTTGTGCGGTCTTGCATAAAGTGAGTACCCAGAGTACTCGTACTCGGCTTTATGAGTATGCATCTCTTGTATGCTTTGTTAAGGAAGTGTATAAATCTGTTGCAATATGTGGCCAAATATGTGTGCAGTCGGCGATGTGTTGTGGGAATCTTTGTGCCCTGTTCAACTCTTGATGGGGGGTGTATGCCAGTGAGAGGTTAACAGTCATTGCCTCGACATAGTGTCGCATATATAAAAGTTAAATAAGTTATAGCAGAAACACATGCACTTTACAATGCATTCGTCTGTAATGATGAAGGTGCTGATGATGTTATTGTATATGAACTCAAACCAAACAAAACAAATAAAAAAAATACCGAGTATAACTCGTACAAATTCATATTTGAGAATTATAGACTAGAAGACTATGTGTGTGTGTATGTTAGAGTGAGCAGAAAATGTTGAGGTATTGACGTACAGATTTAATAATGAAAATTCATTTGGGAAAATTAAGTCACACATAATTTAACAAGATTTTAACAATTTTTTTCTGTAAAATAAAAAAAACAAGTAAAAAGGCGTTAAGTTCGGGCGGGCCGAACTTTGGATACCCACCACCTCGGGAATATATGTAAACCACCTTTCATCGAAATCCGGTGAAAATTGTATACCTGAATTTCGGCGACATCGGATAATAAATGCACCTTTTATGGGCCTAAAACCTTAAATAGAGAGATCGGTCTATATGACAGCTATATCCAAATCTTAACCGATCTGTGCCACATAGAAGAAAGATGTCGAAGGGCCTAAGGCAACTCACTGTTCCAAATTTCGGCGACATCCGACAATAAATGAGCATTTTATGGGCCCAAAACCTGAAATCGAGAGATCGGTATACATGGCAGCTATATCCAAAATTGGTCCGATCTGCACCAAATTGATGAGGGATATCAAAGGGCCTAACACAATTTACTGTCCCAACTTTCAGCAAAATCGGATAGTAAACGTGACTTTCATGGGCCTAAGACCCTAAATCTGAGGATCGGTCTATACGGCAGCTATATCCAAATCTGAACCGATCAGAGCCAAATTGACGAATGGTGTCGAAGGGGCTAACACAACTCACTGTCCCAAATTTCAGCAAAATCGGATAATAAATGTGGCTTTTATGGGCCTATGACCTTAAATCCGAGGATCGGTCTATATGGCAGCTATATCCAAATCTGAACCGATCTGGGCCAAATTGGCGAATAATGCCAAAGGGCCTAACGCAACTCCCTGTCCCAAATTTCAGCAAAATCGGATAATAAATGTGGCTTTTATGGGCCTAAGACCCAAAATCGTAGGATCAGTCTATATGGCAGCTATATCCAAATCTGAACCGATCAGAGCCAAATTGACGAAGGGTGTCGAAGGGCCTAACGCAACTCACTGTCCCAAATTTCAGCAAAATCGGATAATAAATGTGGCTTTTATGGGACTATGACCTTAAATTCGAGGATCGGTCTATATGGCAGCTATATCCAAATCTGAACCGATCTGAACCAAATTGACAAAGGATTTTGAGGGGCCTAACACAACTCACTGTCCCAAATTTCAGCAAAATCGAATAATAAATGAGGCTTTTATGGGCCTTAGACCCTAAATCTGAGGATCGGTCTATATGGCAGCTATATCCAAATCTGAACCGATCTGGGCCAAATTAACAGAGGAAGTCGAAAGGCCTAACAAAACTCACTGTCCCAAATTTCAGCGAAATCGGATAATAAATGTGGCTTTTATGGGCCTAAGACCCTAAATCGGAGGATCGGTCTATATGGGGGCTATATCAAGATATAGTCCGATATAGCCCATCTTCGAACTTAACCTGCTTATGGACAAAAAAAGAATCTGTGCAAAATTTCAGCTCAATATCTCTATTTTTAAAGGCTGTAGCGTGATTTCAACAGACAGACGGACAGACGGACAGACGGACAGACGGACAGACGGACGGACATGTCTAGATCGTCTTAGATTTTCACGCTGATCAAGAATATATATACTTTATAGGGTCGGAAATGGATATTTCGATGTGTTGCAAACGGAATGACAAAATGAATATACCCCCATCCTTCGGTGGTGGGTATAAAAAATTTCATATATTCTTTAAAATTTAAATTTCTACTAAAAATTTCGTAAAAAAAGAATGTCTGTCAAATCTTCAGAATCTTTTCTTGTTTTTTCTTTAGAACTTTTTTTTTTTTGCTTGAGTGCCTCAAAGAGACATATTTTTGCTTTCACTTGAATGCCTTTGATAACGTGTGTGTGGGTAACACATCCTTAGATACCTGTATGAGAATTTGTGTGTCATTACTAACACAACGCGAGGAAAGGAAAAATGATGACAGTATAACATAGTTTTATGCACCTTTGGAGAAAGGCGAAGAGAAGCTGAAGCATGTTTTTGTAGAACTACATTAACTGTGCTTTGAGGAAGAGGTTACACGATTCTACACTCCCAACTTCTCTCCAGGAAATTCTTATTTAGACCATGACTATGATGTATAATCATAGTGGAATTTCCACAACATCTGTGTATAGCATAAATGTCAGCATGGTAGTTGGAAAATGTGAGATGGTCTTAGAGCTAATGTTAGAACATAAACGGTGAACTTGGTTGCAGATTGCTTGAGTCAAGAACAAATGTTGTGGAACGAAAGAAGCCTTGACGAAATGAGACAAAGCGACACTTGACATTTCCTCTTAAATTACGTGGAAAAGAAAAAAAAAAAAAAACACTTTAAACCGTGGACTATGGGACTTGAAAAAATATTTGCATGATTTTCCTGTGAAAATATTTCCCAGAATAACATTTTAGCTTTAAGTGACTTTTCTGCTCATCTTGTCTAGATGCTAAACAAATTTCAATTTAAAGCTACTTGTAGCTTAAATTTCTCAGAACACCCATGGTTGCCACTGACTACTCGACCTGTCCTGGTCTGTGATAACAGCAAATCATATTAAACTAGCCCTCTATGCCTGTTTTAGAACTAATTTTAGAAACGCTGAACTTGGTTGCAGTTTGTGGAATGAAAACAGCCTTGACAAAGTAAGACAAGGTGACACTTCTCTTAAATTTCATAGAAAAGCAAATCAAAAATACTTTAAATCGTTGACTATGGGACTAACAAAATTATGTTGTAGACTTTGCATGATTTAGCTGTGAAAATATTTCCCAGAATAACATTTTAGCTTTAAGTGATTTTGCTGGTTATCCTCTATAGATGTCAAAAAATTTCAATTTCAAGCTTCTGACAGCTAACAATTGTGTGGTGGCATGTTTTCTACTAAGCCACAATGGTAAAGAAATGTGGCCGCTAGAAGCTTAAATTCTCAGAGTACCCATAAATGCCATTTACTTGGATTTTCCAGGTCATGTGATAACAGTAAATCATAGACTGTGGTTAAGCTAGCCCTCCTTTTTGTTTGTTTTAATTTCCTTGGCTTTACAGCAGCGAAGCCGCTTTACTGAGGCCACAGTCATCCTGGGCAAACAAACAATCTTTTTCCTGCTCCTTTTGTGGCTGACCACCAAGAGCTCAGGTTTTTAAATAAACTACCATGATTAGAGGAAAGTGTTTTATTGTTGCCATGCAATAGAGGCAATTTTTTCTAGTTTACAGGAATTGCTGGGCAAATAAGTGTGACAATGTCCTAAATCAGTTGTCCTTTCCATGAGAGCATGCTTCGTTCAAATTGTCGCTGAGTATATGATTGTTGACTCTACTCTGGGGCTTAATTTCATTTGCTTGCTAGGCAATAAATGACAGCCATTTACAAATGACCTATTTCGGCCTTCAAATTATGCTAAAAGCCATACTCTGAGATTGTGAATAGCTGTCAATTTAATTTGAGAATAAATTTCATTTACTTTATTCTGAAGAAGAGGAAATCACAGTAACTGTGAAATTTTGTAAATTATTCAAATGAAATTAATTCGTTTTTGTGCGAACATGCAAAAAAATTTGTAGAGTCTTTAAATATCTAAATTTATAATCAAATTATGAGGTAAAAATTATAAGTGTTTTTGATGAAAGAGATTTACTGCAATAAAAAAGAAAAAAATGAAATAAAAAAAATAAAATAAAATAAAATAAAATAAAATAAAAATAAAATAAAATAAAATAAAATAAAATAAAATAAAATAAAATAAAATAAAATAAAATAAAATAAAATAAAATAAAATAAAATAAAATAAAATAAGATAAAATAAAATAAAATAAAATAAAATAAAATAAAACAACATAAAATAAAATAAAATAAAATAAAATAAAATAAAATAAAATAAAATAAAATAAAATAAATTAAAATAAAATAAAATAAAACAAAATCGGGCAATAAATAAAGCTTTTATGAGCATTAGACCTTTAATCGCCACATCGGTCTATATGACAGCTATATCCAAAAACTGTCCGATCTTTACCATATATGGGACGAATATCGAGAGACCTTAAACCAACCACTGTTTCAAATTTCAGCGAAATCGGGTAAAAAATACAGCTTTTATAGTTTTCAGACCCTTTATCGGCAGATCGGTCTATATGCCAGCTATATATAAATATTGTTCGATCTGAACCATATTTGGGTTTTATGGGCTTCAGACCGTTTTTCTGGAGATCGGTCTATATGGCAGCTATACCTAGTTCAGTCTGTAAATAAAGTGCCACTTTGTACGTTTCAATACCAAAATGAACGAATATTAAACAAGTAAAAGCGTGCTAAGTTCGGCCGGGCCGAATCTTATATACCCTCCACCATGGATCGCATATGTCGAGTTCTTTTCCCGGCATCTCTTCTTAGGCAAAAAAAAAAAGGATATAAGAAAAGATTTGCTCTGCTATTAGAGCGATATCAAGATATGGTCCGGTTTGGACCACAATTAAATTATATGTTGGAGACCTGTGTAAAATGTCAGCCAATTCGAATAAGAATTGCGCCCTTTGTGGGCTCAAGAAGTTAAATAGAGAGATCGATTTATATGGGAGCTATATCAGGCTATAAACCGATTCAGACCATAATAAACACGTATGTTAATGGTCATGAGAGAATCCGTCGTACAAAATTTCAGGCAAATCGGATAATAATTGCGACCTCTAGAGGCTCAAGAAGTCAAGATCCCAGATCGGTTTATATGGCAGCTATATAAGGTTATGAACCGATTTGAACCATATTTGGCACAGTTGTTGGATATCATAACAAAATACTACGTGCCAAAATTCATTCAAATTGGATAAGAATTGCGCCCTCTAGAGGCTCAAGAAGTCAAGACCCAAGATCGGTTTATATGACAGCTATATCAGGTTATGGACCGATTTGGACCATACTTGGCACAGTTGTTGGATATCGTAACAAAACACGTCGTGCAAAATTTCATTCCAATCGGATAAGAATTGCGCACTCTAGAGGCTCAAGAAGTCAAGACCCAAGATCGGTTTATATGGCAGCTATATCAGGTTATGGACCGATTTGAACCATACTTATCACAGTTGTTGGATGTCATAACAAAACACGTCGTGCAAAATTTCATCACAATCGGATAAGAATTGCGCACTCTAGAGGCTCAAGAAGTCAAGACCCAAGATCGGTTTATATGGCAGCTATATCAGGTTATGGACCGATTTGAACCATACTTATCACAGTTTTTGGATGTCATAACAAAACACGTCGTGCAAAATTTCATCTCAATCGGATAAGAATTGCGCACTCTAGAGGCTCAAGAAGTCAAGACCCAAGATCGGTTTATATGGCAGCTATATCAAAACATGGACCGATATGGCCCATTTACAATACCAACCGACCTACACTAATAAGAAGTATTTGTGCAAAATTTCAAGCGGCTAGCTTTACTCCTTCGGAAGTTAGCGTGCTTTCGACAGACAGACGGACGGACGGACGGACGGACGGACGGACGGACGGACGGACGGACGGACGGACGGACGGACGGACGGACAGACGGACGGACATGGCAAGATCGACATAAAATTTCACGACGATCAAGAATATATATACTTTATGGGGTCTCAGTCGAATATTTCGAGTAGTTACAAACAGAATGACGAAATTAGTATACCCCCCATCTTATGGTGGAGGGTATAAAAATCTACTAGTCGCTCGGTACATAGTGCCTAGATGTAACTGTGTTCCAAATTTCAAAGCTGTAGCTCAATCCGTAAAGAAGGTGTTATAATGCAAGTTATAGTACCCAAATGTGCGAATAGCAACAAAATCTTCCAGTCGCCCGGTACAAGATGTGTCTGTATCCCAAATTTCAGATCTGTAGTTTAATCTATAAAGAAAGTACTAAATAGTACCAAATACAGCACTTAAGTACATTTTTATTCCACTCCTGGTACGATTTCAACATTTCATATTGGGTACAATTTATCGTATATTTGTCAAGCCATCGATCATTTTTAGCAAATTGTTTTATTTTACCCTTCTCCGTTCACCGTAAAAGTATGTAAGCTTTTTTGTACTTTTTGGGACCAAAATGTATGACTTACCAACATATATTTCTTAGTAGAATGTACATGTTAAATTTCAGAGCTCTAGTTCAATCCGTAAAGAAAGTATGAAATTGTACCAAATACAGTACTAAACGTAAGTTTCTTCCGTTTCCATTAAAATCGATCATATTTTTTCTATCTACCCCCTTTACATCGCAACAACAATCATTTAAGCCAAATTTTGAAGTTCTAGCTATAGCCGTTCGTCCTATTGTAAAGTTCACCTATTTCGTACCTTTTTTGGTACCTTTTTGTTTCTAAATGTGGTCAAACTCTATTGGCATCCTAGTGTACCTCAGTTCCAAAATTCAAAGCTCTTGCTCCATTAACAAACAAGGTACCAAAAAGTACCAATTGTGGTACTAAACGTACCATTATTCCCACTTCCGGTACTATTTTGGGAAATTTGTGTCACCAAAACTTATTTTTGAGGTGCTCTTTAATTTGAGTCCCATCCGGTCGCACTGGGTGCAAAGTCATCATTTCGTACACAACAACGTACGAAAATCACAAAATCGAGTCTTATCGCCCGTAGTAGTCATTGTGTAAAATTTCAGCCAATTCGAATAAGATTTGCGCGCTGTAGGGGCTCAAGAAATAAAAAAGGGAGATCGGTTAATATGGGGGCTGTATCAGGCTATATACCGATTCAGATCATATTTGACACGTTGTGAAAGGTCATAAAAGAATCCGTCTCTCTGTCGAAAGCACGCTAACATTCGAAGGAGTTTGGAAATGGTCCATATCGGCCAATGTTTTGATGTAGCTGCCATCTAACCTGATCTTGGATCTTGACTTCTAGAGGGCGCAATTCTTATCCGATTTGTCTGAATAAGGTGTTTTATTATGATTCCCAACAACTGCGCTAAGTATGGTTTAAATCGGTCAATAACCTGATATAGCTGGCATAAAAACCGATCCTGGGTCATGACTTCTTAGGCCTCAATAAAGGGCGCAATTATTATCCGATTTGGCTGAAATTTTGCACGATGTGTTTCCCTAAATGAAAGCTTTAGGGATAGATACTCACAACTGTGAGTATCTTTCAAAACGACCCATTACCTCATATAACTGCTATGTAAACCGATTTTGAATAATGACTTCTTGAGCCTCTAGAGGGCGTAGTTCCTATCCGATTTAGCTGAAATTTTTCTTTCAACGACTGTGCCAAATATGTTTTAAATCGAACCGATTTAACCGATTTAAAACCCAATTGAAATTTTGCGTATAGTGTTCTGTAATGACTTCGAACAACTGTCCCAAGTATGATCCGAATTGGTCTATAATCGGATGTAGCTCCCCTATAAACCGATCTCCCGGTTGACTTCTTGAGCCCTTACAGTCCAACAGTCCAAATCGGCCTATAACCTGATATAGCTACCATGTAAATCGATCTCCTGCTTTGACTTCTTGAGCCCCTGAAAGCTGCAATTGTTGTCCGATTAGGCTGAAATTTTGCGTATAGTGTTCTGTAATGACTTCGAACAACTGTGCCAAGTACGCTCCGAATCGGTTTATAAACTGATATAGCTCCCATATATAGCTCCCGATTTGATTTCTAGAGCTCTTAAGTGAGCATGTAGTGTTTTGTAATGACTTTCATCAACTCTGCCAAATGCGGTCTAAATCAGTCTATAACCTGATATAGCTCCCATATAAACCGGTCTCTCCACCATCCTTGTTCGGTTCCTAGAAGCTTAAATTTTTGCTGGTTTGACAAAAGTTTTGTATGTAGAACAAAATTATGACCTTCAACTAATTTTAATTTTTTTAAATTTTTAAGCAGAATCCATGGTGGTGGGTTCCCAAGATTCGGCTCTTTTCCTCCAACAAAAAAGCGTATAATGAATTTTCAATAAGCCATAAATTACACAATTTTTCATTTATTTTCACATGTTTCTTTCGTCACCTTGTCGAAAAAGGTCACTTTAATTACCATGGAACTTTTTTACGGACCTTTGGGTTGCTGAATGGCTGCAAGTGACAATTATTTTTTAACTCTTAGTCAGTTGAAATAAATTTGGGTTTAATTGAAATATCGTCAACATTTACCTATTGATCAACTAGAGAAAGAGTCAAACAAAAAAACTTATTTGTTCAACATGCTCGAGGAATGTGCAGTTGTTCAGTTTTAATTTAAAATTTTTTGCACTGCTTAAAAAAAGATGAGCAAACTAAAAAAATACATCAGTTCTATACTAACCCCTTTTGACAAGGCCAACTTGGTCAAGCTACTTTATTTTGGTGTGGTGGATAAATGAGGCTAGTTTACATCAGGACTAACAGCATTGGCTGGAAATTCAATTTCCAAGTTTTTGATGCAGTATTGAGTTGTTTGGTTTGCTTGGTGCTGATGGCGACGATGGTGATGATGATGATGATGCTGAAGAAAAAAGAAAATAATTTTTGATCTTATCACGTCAACATACAATCTCTGCGCAAATAAAATACAATCCATACTATGAGTGTATGTGTCTACGTGTTTGATTGGTGCGGCATTTGTATATTTGCATTGACCCTCTATGTATCATTCATTCTCACTGCATCAATACTGCCACATATATGCAGAGGCATTTCCAGGAAAATCTTTGGTTGTTTTGCCATCGTCACTTCGTTTTTTTTTTCTCAACCATTTTAATGTCATTCCAATGCTTGGAAAAACCAAGTAAACCAGTTAACTTTGTTAAAGTTAACATTGTATGGCCTTTTCACTCTCACAAGCACTTTTTGTGAGTAATACAGCAAATACATATGCAAATATGCAACACTGTGCAAACAAAAATCGAATTGATTTAAGCACTAAAGTTTCGTTGTAGTCCACATTTTACCTACAAACTACAAATTTCGATGAATTAATCTGGGCCAAATCACTGTCAATATGCTATTGGTATTTTTTTTAGGTTGTAAATTTATTTATACAGTACATGGTTGCGTATGACTTTTATTTATAACGGCAATAAGTATACGCACCAATGGTATTGCCAAAATTAAATCTTTGCTGCTTACAAAATATGGAAATTTTTTTGTTATACCCTACATCACTACTGTGGTATTGGGTATTATAACTTAGGGAATTTGTTTGTAACACCCAAAAGGAAGAGAGATAGACCCATTGATGAGTATGTGGATCGACTTAGAATCACTTTCTGATTCGATTTAGCTATGTCCGTCTGTCTGTCCGTCTGTCCATGTTAATTTGTGTTCAAAGTACAGGTCGCGCAGTTTCCATCCGATCGTCTTTAAATTTGGTACAGGCATGTTTTTCGGCCTAGAGACGAGGCCTATTGAAATTGAAAAAAATCGGTTCAGATCTGGATATAGCTCCCATATATATGTTCGTCCGATTATCAGTAATAATGGAATAAAATTGTCATTGTTGTTAACCGATTCTCTCGAAATTAGGCAGGAAAGATTTTCCAATGACTCTCAATATTACTGGTGAATTTCATAGAAATCGGCTCAGATTTAGATATAGCTCTCATATATATACAGCGCCCGATTTTCATTCCTAGAACCAGTGCAAGCGCATTTATTGACAAATCTTTCCAAAATTTTGCAAATCGCTTTAATCGATTAAGATCTGGATATAGCTCCCATATATATGTTCGTCCGATTTTTCAGTAATATTGCAATAAAATGGTCATTTGTAAACCGATTCTCTAGAAATTTGGCTGAAAGAATTTTCTAACGATTCCCGACATTACTGGTAAATTTCATAGAAATCGGTTCATATTTAGATATAGCTCCCATATATATATATATAGCCCGATTTTCACTCCTAGAGCCATTGCAAGCACATTTATTGACCAATCTTGCCAAAATATTGCACAACACTTTCCTCGACGACTGCCACAGTATCTGCGGAGTTGGCTCGAAATCGGTTCAGATTTGGATATAGCTCCCATATATATGTTCGTCCGATTTTTAGAAATATTCCAATAGAGTGCTAATTTGTTAACCGATTCTCTCGAAAATTGGCAGAAAGGATTTTCTAACGACTCCCGACATTGCTGGTGAATTTCATGGAAATCGGTTCAGATTTAGATATAGCTCTCATATATTTATCGCCCGATTTTCACTCCTAGAGCCACTGCAAGCGCATTTATAGGCTAATCTTGCCACCATTTCGTATAACGTATTCCTCAACAACTACCACAATATCTGAGGAGTTTGCTCGAAATCGGTTCAAATTTAGATATAGCTCCCATATATATGTTCGTCCGATTATCAGTAATGATGCAATAAAATGGTCATTTGTTAACCGATTCTCTCGAAATTCGGCAGGAGGGATTTTCTCTTGACTCACAATATTGCTGATGAATTTCATGGAAATCGGTTCAGATTTAGATATAGCTCCCATATTTATATATCGCCCGATTTTCACTCCTAGAGCCATTGCAAGCTCATTTATTAACCAATCTTCCTAAAATTTTGTACAACGTCTTCCTCGACGACTACCACAATATCCGGGAAGTTTCTTTGAAATCGGTTCAGATTTGGATATAGCTCCCATATATATGTCAGTCCGATTTTTAGAAATTTAGCAATAAAGTGGTCATTTGTTAACCGATTCTCTTGAAATTTGGCAGGAGGGATTTTCTTTCGACTCTCTACAATACTGATGAATTTCAAAGAAATCGGTTCAGATTTAGATATAGCTTTCCTATATACGTATCGCCCGATTTTCACTCCTAGAGCCACTGTAAGCTCATTTATTGAACAATCTTGCCAAAATTTTGCAAAACGCTTTCCTTGACGACTGCTACAGTATCTGAGGAGTTTTCTCGAAATCGGTTCAGATTTAGATATAGCTCCCATATATATGTTCATCCGATTTGCAGTAATAATGCAATAAAAAGGTCATTTGTTAACCGATTCTCTCGAAATTCGGCAAGAGGGATTTTTTCTCGACTCTCAATATTACCGATGAATTTTATGGAAATCGGTTCAGATTAAGATATAGCTCTCATATATGTATATAGCCCGATTTTCACTCCTAGAACCATTGCAAACGCATTTATTTACCAATCTTCCCAAAATTTCGTACAACGCCTTCCTCGACGACTACCACAATATCCGGGAAGTTTCTTTGAAATCGGTTCAGATTTGGGTATAGCTCCCATATATATGTTCGTCCGATTTTCAGAAATATAGCAATAAAATGGTCATTTGTTAACCGATTCTCTTGAAATTTGGCAAAAAGGATTTCCTTATGACTATCGATAATGCTGGTGAATTTCATGGAAATCGGTTCAGATTTAGATATAGCTCTCCTATATATATATATCGCCCGATTTTCACTTCTAGAGCCACTGCAAGCACATTTATTTACCAATCTTCCCAAAATTTGGTACTACGCCTTCCTCGTCGATTACCACAATATCTGAGAAGTTTCCTTAAAATCGGTTCAGGTTTAGATATAGCTTCCATATATATGTTCGTCCGATTTTCAGTAATAATGCAATAAAATGGTCATTTGTAAACTGATTTTCTCGAAATTTGGCAGGAACGATTTTCTTATATTTCTCTGCATTGTTGGTATATTTCAGAGAAATCGGTTCAGATTTGGATATAGATCCTATACATATATGTTCGTCCGATTTTTAGAAATTTAGCAATAAAATGGTCATTTGTTAACCGATTCTCTAGAAATTTGGCAGGAAGGATTTTCTTATGTTTCTCGACATTACTGTTGAATTTCATAGAAATCGGTTCAGATTAAGATATAGCTCACATATGTATATATCGCCGGATTTTCACTCCTAGAGCCACTGCAAGCACATTTATTGACCAAACTTGCCAAAATTTTACAAAACGCTTTCCTCGAAGACTGCCACAGTATCTGCGGAGTTTGCTCGAAATCGGTTCAGTTTTAGATATAGCTCCCATATATATGTTCGTCCGATTTGCAGTAATATGGCAATAAAATGGTCTTTTGCCAACCGATTTTTTCGAAAATTGGCAGGAAGGACCTTCTTACGACTCTCGACATTACTGGTGAATTTCTAAGAAATCGGTTCAGATTTAGATATATCTTTCATATATATATCGCCCGATTTTCACTCCTAGAGCCACTGCAAGCGCATTTATTGACCAATCTTGCCAAAATTTTGCACAACGTTGTCCTCGACGACTACCACAATATCAGAGGAGTTTGGTCAAAATCTGTACAGATTTAGATATAGCTCCCATATATATGTTCGTCCGATTTGCAGTAATATGGCAATAAAATGGTCTTTTGGTAACCGATTTTCTCGAAATTCTGCAGGAGGGATTTTCTTATGACTCTAAACATAACTGGTGAATTTCATGGAAATCGGTTCAGATTTAGATATAGCTTTCATATATATATATATCGCCCGATTTTAACTTCTATAGCCACTGCAAGCACATTTATTGACCAATCTTGCCAAAATATTGCACAACGCTTTCCTTGACGACTGCCACAGTATCTGCGGAGTTTTCTCGAAATCGGTTCAGATTTAGATATAACTTCCACATATATGTTCATCAGATTTTGGGTAATTTGCCATAATGTTGTAATTTTTCAACCCTAGTTTTTACAGTTTGAACATATTTGCTCGCCGAGGTCCATCGAAATTGGTTTAGAATTGGATATAGGTTTCACATTGTTCTTATAGGGTAGGTGTAGGGTATTATATAGTCGACACCACCCGACTTTTGTCCTTCCTTGCTGGCTTTAAAATCAGATTGTATAGGGTTTCACCTTCACACACCTAATCTTTATTAAATTTAAATACAAGCTATAAATTTTCCAATTCCTTGGTTCAAGGACAATGCAGACATAAATTTAAAATGCCAACAACTTCAAAGGTAACTATCATCATCATCTGACAAATGTTTGAAATACCCATAGACTTGTGGTAAATGTCTTCCAACAAATCTTAAAGTCACGTAGCAAAAGCAAAGAGAGTGTTTAAATTAAACCTAGGCACATGTCCTAGAATATTTTATAAGAGTTAGATTTTGAGTATCCCTTTCTAGGTATGCACAGATATTTTGTGCGAGTGTATGTGCATTTCTGTAAGGTCCCATTTGAAAAACACATGTTCTACTATTTTACATTTTATCATTAATGCCCAGAAATTAATAGGCAAACTTAATGGAAGGACATAGTTTTAGATGTATAGAAGCCTTGCTTTCTCTCTGTCTTTCATGCCATAACCATTTAATTTCCGGTTGGGTATGTAAATGAATTATGGAGAGAGAGCAGCAACATAAATAAAAATGGGAAACCCATTAAACCGCACCATGATGTTGTTGATGATTAATTCAGTTGTATTAATTGATTTTATGATAAACTACGGACAGGGTTAAAGGGTCAATTTCCAAAAGGGAGCTAGAGGTAGAAGATTTTGGTTTTAAAATGGCCTTAAACGGAAGGAAAATAAATTCAGGCATATGGAAATGTTTACAATTTAATGCAAACATATTTAAATCCAGCTGTTTGGGTTGTGCAGGCAGTTTGTTACTGATTCACTCAGAAAATTTTGGGTCCATTATGAGGCCAACGTAGGCCAGAGGTTAGGACTAGCAATGACGCTAAACGCATGGGTTCGAATTTTGACGAGAACATTAGAAACATTTTCAGTTAACGGTGGCGACATTTTGATAGTGCTATGCCCTGTAAAAACTTCCTCTCAAAGCGCTGCCGCACTTCGGCACACCGTCCGGGCTCGGCTTTAGAAAGAAGATCCCTTATCTTTGAGCTGAAATTTGAATCGGAAAGCTCACATTGATATGTGAGAAGTTTGTCCCTGGTCCTTAATGGAATGTGAATGCAAATTTGCCCATGAACATTCTATAAGGAACAGGGGAAATCCCTTAATGGCATGTTCTTGGGCAAATTTGCATTTTGTATGATACCACATTGGTGAAAGACCAATCCTTATGGTGGAAATGGAACCCCTGCAATGGTAATAAGAGCTCATTTTGGAAATTTTCTTAAAAATTTGACAAAATTCCAAGTTTTGTAATCTAAAGAAAAAGGATGCATACCCTCTTTCAGAATGTAAAATGAATACACCGAACCTGGTATTATGGGTATTCAAGTATTTGGGAGTAGGGAACAAATATGATATTCAATATTGGCTTAAATATTGAACAGATCAATAATTTTTTATCCGATTTTGCTGAAATATTGAACAGATCAATAATTTCTTAACCGATTTTGCTGAAATATAGTGAAGGTGTATCGTATGTCGATACAAGATAAAATAGTTAGAAATTTGGATAAGGATTGCTTCCTTTAAGTGTTCAAAACGTCAAATCGTGATGTAGGTTTATATGATAGCTGAACGAGATAATAAATCGATTCAGACCACACTCGGCATGAATGTTTAAGGTCATAGAAGATGTCAGTGTGCAGAATTAAACCAAATCGGATAACAATAAGGACCTCTGAGGGCTCAAGAAGCTAAATCGCTACATTGGTTTATAGGGGAGTTATTACTGATTATGAACCGATTCAGGCCATGCTGGCATGGATGTTGTAGGTCATTAATTGGATAATAATTGCACCTTCTAGGCGGGCTCAAGAAGTGAAGGAATAAAAAAACAGTGACCTATAAACAATCTCACGACAACGCAATCTGTTTCTTGATCACAAGAATACATGAACAGCCCAAGTGATGTCTGTCTATCACCGGAAGATGGACAGACACCTGGACCAAAGGATGGTCCAGACAGTCAGAAAGGCAAAAAGACAGACAGACAGAAAGGCAGGCAGACGGATAGATAGACAGCCAGAAAACAAACAGACAAAAAGACAGACAGATGTAGAGACAGACTAACAGAAAGACTGGCAGAGAGACACATGATAGACAGAAGAACAGACAGACAGGAAGATAGACGGACAGATAGACAGAAAGATAGAAAGACAGACAGACAGACATAAAGACATACAGACAACAAAGGCAGACAAATATAGAGACAATCAAACAGATAGACAGAAAGACAGGCAGAGAGACAGACAGAAAGACAGACAGACAGAAAGATATACAGATAGAAAGACAGACAGATATAGAGACAGACATGCAGAAAGACAGACAGACGGAGAGAAAAACAGGATTAGGCTTTTTCGAACCAGGAAGTTTTTATACCCCGAAATATTGATCTGCAACCCTTTTTTTCTGTCTAACTGTCTGCATTTCTGTCTGTCTCAGATAGACATACAGAAAGACAGACAGACGGAGAGAAAAACAGGATCAGGCTATTTCGAACCTGGAAGTTTTTATACCTCGAAATATCGATCTGCAACCCCATTAAGTTTGATTATCATTGATCGTCGCGATATTATGGGTCGAACTAGCTATGTCCCATCATCCGTCAGTCGAAATCACAATAGCGGTCGAACGCGTAATGCTATCCGCTTGAAATTTTGCAAAGACACATTTTATTGTATGCATTATATAGGTCGTAGGAGATTGCAAAGGGCCCATGTCGGTCTAGTTTTTGATATAGCTCCCCTATACACCGATCTCGCGATTTGACTTCTTGAACCTTTACACGCCGCATTTTTTGTCCGATTTGACAAAACTTTTACACGATATGTTTTGTTGTGACTTCCAAATACCATGCCAAGAACGGCCCAAGTCGGTCATTAACCTGATACAGCAGCCATCTCTTTCGTTTTGTCTTCTTCAGCTCCTGGAAGCCGCAATTGCTCGGAGTCTTTGTCATGACTTAACATCTGTGTCAAGTACGGTCTAAATTGGACAATAACCTGATATAGCATATAAACCAATCTACCGATTTGCTTTTTTCAGCCCCTAGAAATCGCAATTCTTATCCGATTTCGCTGAAATTTGGCATATTGACAACACAGTTTTACTTCTTGAGCCCCTAGAAGGCCCGATTGTTATGCGGTTTGGCTGAAATTTTCCACAATGACTTCTATTTTGACCTGCAATGTACGTGCTAAATATGGTCTGAATCGGTTCATTCGTCGGTTGAGCCCACACCCAGAGGCCTTTCTACGCTTATGGGCATTGGCCTTATGAGTCTAACATTTATTACCCGATTTCGCGAAAATTGGCACTTTGAATTTTGTTGGCCCACTGGGCATCTTTGCCAAGTATACACATAATGGAAAATAGCTGCCAGATAATTCGATTTCTGAAAGTCTTTTCTCCATAAAACACACATATATCACCAGATTTCGTTGAAATCCAGCAAAGTTAGTTATGTTAGGCTGCTTGAGATCCATGCCAATTATAGGCCAAATCAGGACATATTTTAATATAGCTGTAATATAAACCGAACTCCCAATTTAAGTCCTTCGACATTTATAACCAAATTTCGTTGAAATTTTGACACTGTGATTTTTGTTAGGCCCTTTGAAAGTCGTACCGAGTATGGTTCAGATCGGACCATATTTGGATAGATGAGCTATACATACTGATTGCCCCATTAATGGTCTTGGGCCAGTAAAATATTCGTTTATCGTTCGATTTGCCCGCATATAAAACCGATATCATGATTAAAGAGTTTTCACCCATATATGGCACATTTATTACTCTATTTTACTGAAGCTTTGTAAAGTGAGTTATATGAGACCCCTTCACATCCTTCGCAAATATGGTGCCGATGGGACTATACTTGGGAATAGCTGCCATTTAGACCGATCATCCGATTTAAGTTCTTGAAACCATACAAAACCCATTTCTTACATAATTTTGCTGATTGAATCGAATTGAATTGCATTAGACCCCGATCGAATTTTTGAATTGTATTTGACCCCTCATTGTTCGTGCCGAGTTTGGTCCAGATAGGACCATATTTCGATATATCGTCTACAAGTTCACATATGGTGCATTTTTCACAGGATTTTGATGAAATGAATTTAATATTCTTAGAGGAGGCGGTGGGTAAGCAAAGTTTGACCCAGCTTAAAGCGTTTTTAATTGCTTGTACCATCCATCATCCCAAGTAGAACATTCCTGATGAAAAATACCTGAAATTGCTGTTTTGTGGTTAAGGTCAATAGTTTTTTCCATAGCAAATGCAAATTTTGCTTATGAACATACAATGAGTGCACTTCGCTTCAAATTTAATCTCAATGATAAGGGGCCTTCTTTTTATAGCCGAGTCCGAACGGTGTGACGCAGTGCGACACCTCTTTGGAGAAAAGTTTTACGTGGCATAGTACCTCACAAATGTTGCCAGCTTTAGGAGGAAAAAAACCACCGCAGAACATTTTTTTCTGATGGCCTGGCCAGCCTGGGTTCGAATCCAGGTGGTCAGCGTCATAGGTGGGCATGATAACTTCTGCGCTACAGTGGCCTCTGGTCTTCATACATACAAGAATTTTTTTCATACATACAAGAATTTGTTTCATACATACAAAAAATTATGTATTTGTGCTCTATGAGCGAGCAACATCATATGAGTTTTGCCGAACACCATACAAAATGCTAATGTGATTTACAATGGATAAATTGCATTACTTTATACAAATTCTAATTAGACTAAGGCTCAGATTATGAAGACCTTCTCAACAAAGTTCAGCATAAACTTTTGCAATTGCAGACTCTGCTGGAACAAAGTATTAATAAAATGACAGACAGCATAACAAAGCCATCTGTTTAAATTATAATCAAAAAGAAAAAATGTGCTTATTTCATTATCCCAACAAACAGATTACTAAGCACTTTTAATGCAAGCGATTGTCTTTGGAATTTTTGGCCTAGTAATTATTAACAGAATATTTCTTTATAGTCATGCTAATGGCAATGCTAATGCTAATATGTCTTATAAAGGCTTTAGTCACATCACAATGTAGCTCTCTCCCTCTCACTCTCTCTCACACACTCTGCAATGACAGTGAAGAAGCTTAAACAATGACAAGAAACTTATAATCCCCGATGTTAATTTTAATATAAATTAATTTTATGTTAATCTACTATTAGGCGCTTACATATATGCACAAACACATTCCATGTAAACATGCTCATACTCACACATACTCGCACTCACCTCCATTGTCTGTTGATGAGAGCGTATTGACAACACTCATCTTTTCTTCTGTTCTTTGCATAGCACTCATGCTCATCCATACCCTGCACTTGTGTGCTGTGTATTGGCCCCCTCAACGGAGGCAAGTCAAAATTAAATTCTGTTCTGTCGTTGAGTCAAGTTGTGTAATTGTGTTGGTAAATTGTGTTTAAATCATAAACATTTAACCTTTATGTCCCTGGTGCTGATGCGTATGTTGGCATAGATGATATTTTTCTCTTGTTTGAAAAGGTGAAATGATTTTCAGCATGTCTACAGCCTAGGGGGGAAGTAAAATGTATTTCGTTCAGCCGAAATTTGGTTAGATGGAGGTGTATGGTTAGATCGATATAGGAACGGGTATCACTTTTTACTTTACTTGGTCACTTTACTCTTTTTTTTTTAAAAAAAAAGACCTTTAATTTAGTTTTTAAATCCATTAATTTGATAATGGTACTTTTTCATTGACCTGATGCTGTTTGGCCATGTGTAAGCAAGCATGAAATCAACTCAAGTACCTTGTACTACTTATTTCACATTCTTCACTCCAAGCGATTTTTACTTGTAAACACACACACACACACACACGCTCACACTCATCTCATTGTGTATTAGATGCTGTATGATTTTTTAAGCTCAAGTCATTTCAGTGCGCAACAATAAAGACAGTCAGACAGGCTTGTGCAAATGTTTAAAAGAAAAAAATATCCCATTAAATATAACAAATCCCTCTCAAGTTGAAGTTAGCACACAATCAAATAAACACACACACACACACATGCTTAAGCAAACAACATTCAGTTTAGACCAGGTAACTGGGAACAAGTACAAGTGTTAACATAAACCAAACAGAAATTGTTCATTATGTGTTGTAAACACTAATTTCCAAGGCTCATCCTGTTCAACTTCATGGAAATATACGTATGAACGCACACACACACATCGACACCTATAGAGTGTGCCTATATTCAATTAATGAGATTATTTGCAGTCTGTTTATTCACATTCAGATAGGATTTTCCTTATTGACAATCATAAGGATTAAGACGTTTTTTTTTTTTTTAATCAAAGGATGACATCATAAGAATATCTGAATTGTATGAGAAGATTTGTCAAATATACCATGTAAAGAGGCTACCCATCACCATGGATTTTTATAAACTAATCAAATTCTGTAAGGCTCTGGGAAAAATGCAACCGCGACTTTGTGTTTGTAATTGGTCCATATGACAGTTGCATATTGCAAATTTGCCCATGAACATTTCATTTAGTAACAGGGGCAACCTTCATACATATCATTGAGTGCTGTCCGATTCAAGTTTAAGTTGAATGATAAGCGGCCCTTTTTTATAGTCGTGTCCTAACTGCGCACAGTGTTACCCCGGTGGATAAAAAAGAATGCACACCCCAAATTTATTTCGTCTAGAGTAAAAAATCTTCCAAGTTTTTTGCCTATTATGGCGAGATCATTAAATTTTACAATCTCTGTTCGCTTCTCTTTCGAGACGAGCTCAATGATCGGAAATGCAAATGGAAAAGGAAAGCCAAAGATAGCACACCAACCACACCAACCACTATGGGACGCGTTTCGTCTTTGGTTAGAAGACTTTTCAACCATATTAGGCGGGATGGCTTCAAGGGCCGTGCGTTGGTACCTTGTATTTGAATCGTATTAATTGAGAAAACGCATCTATGATACAATTACCACATTAACCAATCAGGGTTGTCGAGCTTGGTTAACGGTCGGCCAAATGAAGTTGATGATGACCAAATCAAAGCATTAATCGAATTGGATCGTCATGTAACTGAGCGTGAGATAGAAGAGAAGTTAAATATACCAAAATCAACCGTTCATTATCACATAAAAAGTCTTGGACTGGTGAAAAAGCTTGATATTTGGGTACCACATGCATTGAAAAAAATTCATTTAACAAACCGAATTAACGCTTGTGATATGCACCTTAAATGCAATGAATTCGATCCGTTTTTAAAACGAATCATAACTGGAGATGAAAAATGGATTGTTTACAACAACGTTAGTCGAAAACGATCATGGTCCAAGCATGGTGAACCAGCTCAAACCACTTCAAAGGCTGATATCCACCAAAAGAAGGTTATGCTGTCTGTTTGGTGGGATTGGAAGGGTGTGGTATATTTTGAGCTGCTTCCAAGGAACCAAACGATAATTCGGATGTTTACTGTCAACAATTGGACAAATTGAATACAGCCATCAAGGAGAAGCGACCAGAATTGGTCAATCGTAAAGGTGTCATATTCCACCGGGACAACGCTAGACCGCACACATCTTTGGTCACTCGCCAAAAACTGAGTTAGCTTGGCTGGGAACTTTTGATGCATCCACCATATAGCCCTGACCTTGCACCATCAGACCACCATTTATTTCGATCTTTGCAGAACCCCTTAAATGGTAAAACTTTCGGCAATGATTAGGCTATAAAATCTCACTTGGTTCAGTTTTTTGCAGATAAAGGCCAGAAGTTCTATGAGCGTGGAATACTAAATTTGCCAGGAAGATGGAAAAAGGTTATCGAACAAAATGGCAATTATATATTTGATTAAAGTTCATTCTACGTCTTATTAAAAATGCATTTACTTTCTTTTAAAAAATCCGCAATTACTTTTTAGGCAACCCAATATGTCCGTCTGCTGTCTGTCCGTCTGTCTGTCCATGTTAATTTGTGTACAAACTACAGGTCGCAATTTTCATCCGGTTGTGTTCAAATTTGATACGGGCATGTTTTTCGGCCTAGAGACGAAGCTTATTGAAATTGGAAAGAATCGGTTCAGATTTGGATATAGCTCTCATATATATATATTCATCCGATTTGCAGTAATAATGCAATAAAAAGGTCATTTGTTAACCGATATTACTGTTGAATTTCATGGAAATCGGTTCAGATTTAGATATAGCTTTCCTATATATATATCGCCCGATTTTCACTCCTAGAGCCATTGCAAGCTCATTTATTAACCAATCTTCCTAAAATTTTGTACAACGTCTTCCTCGACGACTACCACAATATTCGGGAAGTTTCCTTGAAATCGGTTCAGATTTAGATATAGCTCCCATATATATGTTCGTCCGATTTGCAGTAATATTGCAATAAAATGGTCTTTTGTTGACCGATTTTCTCGAAATTCGGCAAGAGGGATTTTCTCTCGACTCTCAATATTACCGATGAATTTCATGGAAATCGGTTCAGATTTAGATATAGCTCTCATATATATATATAGCTCGATTTTCATTCCTAGTGCCACTGCAAGCACATTTATTTACCAATCTTCCCAAAATTTGGTACTACGCCTTCCTCGACTACAACCACAATATCCGAGAAGTTTCTTTGAAATCGGTTCAGATTTGGGTAAAGCTCCCATATATATGTTCGTCCGATTTGCAGAAATAATGCAATAAAATGGTCATTTGTTGACCGATTCTCTTGAAATTTGGCAGAAAGGATTTTCTTATGACTCTCAATATAACCGGTTCAGATTTAGATATAGCTCTCATATATATATATTGCCCAATTTTCACTCCTAGAACCATTGTAAGCGCATTTATTGACCAATCTTCCCAAAACTCTTTACAACGCCTTCCTCGACGACTACTACAATTTATGAGAAGTTTGCTCGAAATCGGTTTAGTTATAGATATAGCTCCCATATATACGTTCGTTAGATTTTGGGTAATTTGTCAGAATGTTGTCATTTGTCAACCGTGGTTTTTACAGTTTGAACATATTTGCTTGCCCAGGTCCATCAAAATTCGTTTAGAATTGAATATGGCGCCACATTGTTCTTATAGGGTAGGAGTAGGGTATTATACAGTCGGCACCACCCGACTTTTGCCCTTCCTTACTGGTTTTATGTTGAAATATGGTGCTACTAACTACCATGTTTTTTCGCCCTCTAGGGGGCGCAATTATTTTGCTAAAATTTCAAACGTGGTATTGTTTTATGATTTCTGTTAAACGTGACAGGTACTGACCTTCTGTATCTGTTGATGTGTCTGCCATATTTGTGAAAACAGATTCAATCAAAGAACGTCTTGAATACAATCCATGGTGGAGGGTAAATAAGATTCAGCCCGGCCAAACTAAAAGCACTTTTACTTGTTCATTATGTGTTTTACCTTTGTTACAAAAATTTTATTCCAATACATTTTCAACCTAATAAGAAGCATGATATTTACATGTGCCTACAACATCTACATAACATATCTTCCTGCCCTCAAGGCTTTTCCATTTGTTTTCCACAAAACTAGGCTATGAAATGAAAACGGAAATATTACCTATGCCCCTACGAGTATACGGTTATTTGATTTTTGTAATATTCTTTATCATTTCCTTTCAAATGACTCTCAGTTCATATCCCTATGCAGTATGCTGCTCATTTAACCTTTGGATTTTTTCTTCTTTCTTTAGGTAGTATTTTGTAACCTTACCATTAATGGTCTCCCTAATCAGATACGGAAATTGCAAGTTATTGTTTGTTTGGTATATGATTTCTAAATACGATGTATTGGGTGGGTAATCTTTTCCTAGTATTAGGTATTGAAAATGTGTACAATGGCCAGGAATTTGTGAAGAAAATAAATTTTCTTGACCAAGGTAGGGTAACAATTCAATGAATGAACAGCTAAAGCAGGATGGTATTGTAATAAGGGACAAGAGAAATGTTTGTAATAGGGATTAATGGTAGTGCAGCACATACACATGATTCCAGATGATAGCTTTATTGCACAAAAAAAAACAAGTCAAAAGGCATTAAGTTCGGCCGGGCCGATCTTTGGATACCCACCACCTCGGTTATATATGTAAACCCCATTTCGTCACAATCCGGTGAAAATTGGATAACTTAAGCAGCCAAATTCAGCATGGACATTGAGTGGTCTACTATATATGTCACTATTCAAATTTATAGAACAAAATATTGGTCTTTTTGGCAGATATATCCCATTGCAAACCTATCTGAACCATATTAAGGTCGGATATCGTGAGGCTCAGAAAAACTCACCGTTAAAAATTTCATCGAAATCGGGCAATAAATAAAGCTGTTATGGGCTTCAGACCCTTTATCGGCAGATCGGTCTATATGGCAGCGATATCTTAATAAAGTCTGATCTTAACCATATTTTGGTTGGATGTTGGGAGGTCTTAAGCTACTCACTGGCTCAAATTTGAGTGACATCGGTTGAAAAATAAAGCTTTTATGGGCTTCAGACCCTTAATCGGGAGATCGGTCTATATGGCAGCTATATCTAAATATAGTCCGATCTGAACCATATTTGATTTCTATGTTAGGGGGCGTAAAACTACTGAACATTTCAAATTTCAGCGAAATCGTTTAAAAAATAAATTTTTTATGGGCTTCAGATCCTTAATCGGGAGATCGGTCTATATTACAGCTATATATAAATATACTCCGATGTGGACCATGTTAAGGTTCGATGTTGAGAGGCCTGAAACTACTCACTGTTTCAAATTTGAGCGAAATCGGTTAAAAAATAAAACTTTTATGGGTTTCAGACCCTTTATCGGCAGATCGGTCTATATGGCAGCTATATCTAAATATAGTCCGATCTGAACCATATTTGGTTGCTATATTAGGAGGCGTAAAACTACTCAACATTTCAAATTTCAGTGAAATCGGTTAAAAAAAAGCATTTATGGGCTTTAAACCCTTTATCTGGAGATTGGTCTATATGGCAGCTATATATAAATAAAGTCCGACATGAACCGTATTTGGGTCAGATGTCGGGAGGCCTTAGACTACTCCCTGCTTCCAATTTCAGCGAAATCGGATGAAAAATAAAGCATTTATGGGCATTAGACCCTTTATCGGCAGATCGGTCTATATGACAGCTTTATCTATATATAGTCCGATTTGGCCCGTTAATGAACTTGACCAGCGTGCATCAAAAAAACGTATCTGTGCCAAATTTCAGTTCAATATCTGAATTTTTGAAAGGCTGTAAAGTGATTACAACAGACGAACGGACAGATAGACAGACGGACATACATACGGACATCGTTAAATCGTCTTAGAATTTTACGACGATCCGAAATATATATACTTTGTAGAGTCGGAAATTGATATTTCGATGTGTTGCAAACAGAAAGCCTAAATGAATACACCCCCTATCCTACGGTGGTGGGTATAGAAAGCAACAAAATGGCTAAAGCGTTTGATGAAGATGTATTGAACGCAGATGTGTGCCACTCAGTACGAACCTAAAAACCAGTAAGGAAAGGCAAAAGTCGGGCGGAGCCGACTATATTATACCCTACACCGCCGAGTATACGTTATACTTTTAGTAGATAACACTTATATCCACATTTAGTCTGACTTTAATTTTGCATACCTATTGAGAACCTTTTACGATTTTCTTACGATGGTACGAAAATTGTGGCTTCTACAGCCTTAAAAGTCGAAACGCATAAAATATGTATATGGGAGTTTTATCTAAATCGACTTTGACGATATTTTGCATACGTATTGGAATGTTAACTGAACCATCTCATGAAAAATTTTGTAGAGATCTGACCAAAATTGTGGCTTCTATAGCCTTTAAAGGCCATATCGGATGAAAAATATATATGGGAGCTATATCTAAATCTGAAGCGATTTTTATGAAACTTTGCACACATATGAGGACGTTGAATAAAACAGCCCATGCCAAATTTTGTAAAGATCGCACCAAAATTGTGGCTACCACAGTCTTAAATGGCCATATCGGATGCAAAATATATAAGGGGGCTATATTTTAATCTGAACCGATTTTTATGGAACTTTGCACACATATGAGAACGTTGAATAAAATGGTCCATGCCAAATGTTGTAGAGATCGGACCAAAATTGCGGCTTCTACAGCTCTAGAAGGGCATATTGGTCTAAAATTGTGGCTTCTACAGCCTTAAAAGGCCAAATCGGATAAAAGATATATATGAGAGCTATATCTAAATCTGAACCGATTTTCATGAAATTATGCACATACATTGAGCTTCGCAAAAACGACTCCATGGCAAATTTGGCAAAGATCGGACCAAAATAGTGGCTTCTACAGCCTTATTACTTCAAATCGGATGAAAGAAATATGTGGGAGCTATATCTAAATCTGAACCGATTTTGATGAAATTCTTCAGATATATTAAGATCAATAACAAAAACAGTCCGTGCCAAATTTTGTGCAGATCGGTTGACAATTTTTAGCTACTACGGCCATTTAAATGCAAATCGGGCGATACATATATATGGGAGCTATATCTAAATCTGAACCGATTTATATGAAATTTTGCACACATATGGAGACGTCAAATAAAACACTCCATGCCAAATTTTGTAAAGATCGGTGGAAAATTGTAGCTTCTACAGCCTTAAACGGCCATATCGGATGAAAGATATATATGGGAGCTATATCTAAATCTCAACCGATTTCTATGAAATTTTCCACACATATTAGGACGGAAATAAAACACCTCATGCCAAATTTTGTAAAGATCGGATGAAAATTGTGGCTTCTGCAGCCTTAAAAGTCCACATCGGATGAAATATATATATGGGAGCTATATCTAAATCTGGACCGATTTTCATAAAATTTTCCCACATATTAGGACGTCAAATAAAACATCTCGCGCAAAATATTTTGGAGATTGGACTAAACCTGTGGCATCTACAGCCTTAAAAGTCCATATCGGATGAAAGATATAAGTTAACAGTTACTACATTTCTGTTTTTATTAATTTGAGTGCTTTTACAGAACTGAATCAAAAATCTTAAACTTAGGTTGAAGTTGGTTGGTGCTGCTGTTGGCGCTGCTGCTGTTGGTTGGTGCTGTTGCTGGTGCTGCTATTGGTTTCTTGCTGATTGACGATTTTGTTATTGTTGTCGTCATGAGGTGTCAGGTTACCCGCTTTGCTGTGTTTGCTGTTGATCTGCGGTACTGGTGGATACGGATTGTTGACCCTTGCGTTAGCTGTAGAAATGCTTACATTTCATTACCATTACCATTTCATATTGTTGCTTACAAATCATGATGGTTCACTGTTTGTTGTTGCAGGCGGACAATGTTGACTGACAGCGGTCAATGAATTAATCAATAGAATCAGCAATTTTTTGGTATCGAAATCCAATATAAAGAATTTTTTGTTTGGCTGACATCCCAGCAAACATCTTTGATGTTAACACCTCCCCTCTTAGTTACGAGCGTCCTCGATCGTAATACCGTTAGAAGTAAGGTATCTGAGATAATCTTGGTACGTCTCTTGGAAAGTTTGTTGAATTCGATGTCGGAACTGATAGTTGATTGGGAGGTGCTAGATTAACGGTTTCAATCAATGGGCGCTGCTTTCTTCTTATCAAGAACAATACCAGAATGAGAGCTGCAGCTATTGTGAGTAAATGCACGGCCGCACTCCATTTGTTTTTAATGTTCAACAGTTCTATCGCTTTTGTATTGTTTAGATGGATCCTTTTTACAAATTCCAAAGTGGTTACTTCTTCTATTTTTGATCCAGGAGATCTAGGTTGTAGGATTGCAGGTAATGGTTCGGCATACGTTGTTTGGAAATAGTTGTATGTCTCGTTGTCAATTGTTATGGAAGCGTTTTGAAACTTGATTATGAAGGTTCCCGTAAGATTGTACTGCTCGTCGTTGATGAGAATGGTACCATCGAATTGATTTAGTAGAATCATCCCAGGCAAGACTTCCTCTACTGTAGGGGTGGTGCTATGTCTCAATAAAGTACAGTTTGCTTCTACGCTTTTTAAAAGATTTAACAAACAATTTTCTTTTTCTATTCTTTTGACATTATTTAAATTACAAACAGTCAGATTATTGAAAGATTTACATGGTTTAAGGATCCCATAGGATTCATTTTTACAAACTAGTATTTCATTATAATCAATTTTATTAATAAGATCCCCACTCTTAGTGGGTTTAATCAAGAGTTTACTGCAGGAATCTAAATTCGTAGTCGGTACATTGACGATATAAATAAGTGATTTTTCATTTGATGCAATTTTTACTTCAGAGAATTCGAATATTTCTTCTATGTTTACAAAGGGAATTGAATCTTTCTCGAAAAGCTCTTTTGCAATATTCACTTCAGTGTTCGACAATACAAATGAATTTATTATGCCGGACTTTGCCCAGTGAATGGCATAATTTACATTAACAATTTCTTCCTTTAAAAGGTCAATTTTCATTTTGAGCATGGTTATAAAATTTTCATTGGTTTTTACAATTTTTATAATTTTGTTGGTATTTTCTGTGAGTTCATCTATTTTTTTTTAGAGACAGATTATTTATTACAACCTGCCTATTATTGCTTGACAAAACATTGTTAATTTTTTGCTCTATTATCTCGAAATCGTCGTGATCTGGATTTCCGGCGATCCATTTCCAACTTTTCTTAATTCTATTGATTTTTCTATTTCCTGAAGTTACAATTTTTAAATTCTTTAATTATTCACCAAAATTTTTTCTCTACCAGAGTTTTCACATTTTTTTCACTTTTGTACTTAAATTCTTCTTAATTATTAAATCTAACTTTTTCCAACTTTTCTTAATTCTATTGATTTTTCTATTTCCTGAAGTTACAATTTTTAAATTCTTTAATTATTCACCAAAATTTTTTTCTCTACCAGAGTTTTCACATTTTTTTCACTTTTGTATTTAAATTCTTCTTAATTATTAAATCTAACTTTTTCCAACTTTTCTTAATTCTATTGATTTTTCTATTTCCTGAAGTTACAATTTTTAAATTCTTTAATTATTCACCAAAATTTTTTTCTCTACCAGAGTTTTCACATTTTTTTCACTTTTGTATTTAAATTCTTCTTAATTATTAAATCTACGATTCACAACTTTTTTTTTTTTTTTTTTTTTTGTTCACTGCCTACTTACAAATGTATCCCTATAAAGATTTTCCATACGTCCATGGAGGCGATTTCGTTGTCCTTTCGTTAAATCTACTTGGAGAATCGTCCGCTTACTTGTTGACGTGTGTTGAGCCGGTAGTTGTAGCTACAGCCTCTGTGGTCTTCTAGGGTGTTTTTTTGGTCCTTGGTCACAGCCTCCGGGTGCGTTGATGGATTGTTGGGCGCCCCACGTTGGGCGCCAGTTAACAGTTACTACATTTCTGTTTTTATTAATTTGAGTGCTTTTACAGAACTGAATCAAAAATCTTAAACTTAGGTTGAAGTTGGTTGGTGCTGCTGTTGGCGCTGCTGCTGTTGGTTGGTGCTGTTGCTGGTGCTGCTATTGGTTTCTTGCTGATTGACGATTTTGTTATTGTTGTCGTCATGAGGTGTCAGGTTACCCGCTTTGCTGTGTTTGCTGTTGATCTGCGGTACTGGTGGATACGGATTGTTGACCCTTGCGTTAGCTGTAGAAATGCTTACATTTCATTACCATTACCATTTCATATTGTTGCTTACAAATCATGATGGTTCACTGTTTGTTGTTGCAGGCGGACAATGTTGACTGACAGCGGTCAATGAATTAATCAATAGAATCAGCAATTTTTTGGTATCGAAATCCAATATAAAGAATTTTTTGTTTGGCTGACATCCCAGCAAACATCTTTGATGTTAACATATATATGGGAGCTATATGTAAATCTTAACCGATTTTTATGAAATTTTGCACACATATGTAGACCTCAAATAAAATACCCAATCCCAAATTTTGTAAAGATCGGTAAAAAATTATGGCTTCTAAAGCCTTAAACGGCCATATCAGATGAAAGATATATATGGGAGCTATATCTAAATCTGTACCGATTTTCATGAAATTTTGCACACATATGTAGACCTCAAATAAAATACCCAATGCCAAAGTTTGTAAAAATCGGATGAAAATTGTGGCTTCTACAGCCTTAAAAAGCCATATCGGATGGAAGATATATATGGGAGCTATATCTAAATCTAAACCGATTTTTTCAAAATCAATAGCGTTTGTGTTTGGGCCAAAAAAGTGCCATGAGCACAATTTCGTGACAATTGGACAACAAATACGACCTGAACTTTGATTACAAAAATACATGGACTGACAGACGGACAGACGGAGATGGCTAAATCGAATCAGAAAGTGATTCTGAGTCGATCGGTATACTTATCAAAGGGTCTAGCTCTTCTTCTTCTTGGCGTTGCAAACAAATGCACAAATCTGTAATACCCTGTACCACAGTGGAGGTGTACGGTATAAAAATACTTACACATTCAGTATCTAAAATTTAAGGACCTACTTAGCTTTATATGTGTCTATGTTTCTCATATATCACAGTTCTATTTCATTCAAATGATAACTCAAGCCGTGCGAGCAAATTCTTAACCTCAGTCTCTTAACCGTCAAAATGTCAACTCTTAATTAAAACACTCGAGTCAATTATTAAAAATGTTATTTATTTGCTTTTTACTGAAACACCACAATTTTTGTGACATGTTTTTTTTTGTACCCTCCACCATAGGATGGCGGTATACTAATTTCGTCATTCTGTTTGTAACACCTCGAAATATGCGTCTGAGGCCCCATAAAGTATTTTATATATATTCTTGGTCGTTATGTCATTCTAAGTCGATCTAGCCATGGGCGTCCGTCTGTCCGTCCGTCTGTCTGTCAAAAGCACGCTTACTTTCGATGAAGTAAAGCTACGCGCTTGAAATTTTCCATACATAATTTTTATTAGTGTAGGTCGGTTGGGATTGTAAATAGGCAAAATCGGTCCATGTTTTGATTTAGCTGCCTCTAGCCTCTAGAGGGCGCAATTCTCGTCCGATTTAACTGAAATTTGGCACGTGGTGTTTTGGTATCACTTCCAATAACTACGCTAAGTGTAGTTTAAATCGGTCCATGTTTTGATATAGCTTCCATATAAACCGATCTTGGGTCTTAACTTCTTGAGCCTCTAGAGGGCGCAATTCTCGTCCGATTTAACTGAAATTTTGCAAGTGGTGTTTTGGTATTATTTCCAATAACTGCTCTACGTATGGTTCGAATCGGTCCATGGTTTGATATAGCTGCCATTTAAACCGATATTGGGTCTTGACTTCTTAAGCCTCTACAGGGCGCAATTCTCATTCGGTTCAACTGAAATTTTGCGCGTGGTGTTTTGGTATCATTTCCAACAACTGTGCGACGTATGATCCAAATCGGTCCATAGCCTGATGTAGGTGGCATATAAACCGATCTTGGGTCTTGACTTCTTGAGCCTCTAGAGGGCGCAATTCTCATCCGATTTAACTGAAATTTTGCACGTGGTGCTTTGGTATCACTTCCAACAACTGCGCTAAATATGGTTCAAATCGGTCCATAACCCGATATAGCTGCCATATGAACCGATCTTGGGTATTGACTTCTTGAGCCTCTAGAGGGCGCAATTCTCATCCGATTTTACTGAAATTTTGCATGTGGTGTCTTATTATAACTCTCAACTACTGTGTTAAGTATGGTTCAAATCGGTTAATAATCTGGTATAGCTGTCATATAAACCGATCTGGGATCTTGACTTCTTCAGCCTCTAGAGGGCGCAACTCTCATCCGATTTGGCTGAAATTTTGCGTGAGGTATTTTGTTATTACTTCCAATAACTGTGCTGAGTATGGCGCAAACCGGTTTATAACCTGATATAGCTGCCATAGAAACCGATCTTGGGCTTTGACTTCTTGAGCCTCTAGAGGGCGCAATTCTCATTCGGTTTAACAGAAATTTTGCGCGTGGTGTTTTGGTATCACTTCCAACAACTGCGCTAAGTGCAGTTTAAATCGGTCCATGTTTTGATATAGCTGCCATATTAACCGATCTTGGGTCTTGATTTCTTCAGACTCTAGAGGGCGCAATTCTCATCCGATTTAACTGAAATTTTGGACGTGATGTTTTGGTATCACTTCCAATAACTGCCCTAAATATAGTTTAAATCGGTCCATGTTGTGATATAGCTGCCATGTAAACCGATTTTGGGTCTTGACTTCTTGAGCCTCTAGAGGGCGCAATTCTCATCCGATTTTACTGAAATTTTGCATGTGGTGTCTTATTATAACTCTCAACTACTGTGTTAAGTATGGTTCAAATCGGTTAATAATCTGGTATAGCTGTCATATAAACCGATCTGGGATCTTGACTTCTTCAGCCTCTAGAGGGCGCAATTCTCATCCGATTTGGCTGAAATTTTGCGTGAGGTATTTTGTTATGACTTTCAATAACTGTACTGAGTATGGCGCAAATCGGTTTATAACCTGATATAGCTGCCCTATAAACCGATCTAGGATCTTGACTTCTTGAGCCTCTAGAGGGCGCAATTCTCATCCGATTTGACAGAAATTATGTACAACGGCTTCTCTCATGACCTTCATCATACATGTCTAATATGGTCTGATTCGGTAAATAGCTTGATACAGCTCCCATATAAACCGATCTCCTGATTTTGTTTCTTGAGCCCCTACAAGGCACAATTCTTATCCGAATCAACTGAAATATTAGGTTGCCCAAAAAGTAATGTTTGATATAGTCGGCGTTGATAAATTTTTTCACAGCTTGTGACTCTGTAATTGCATTCTTTGTTCTGTCAGTTATCAGCTGTGACTTTTAGCTTGCTTTAGAAAAAAAGTGTAAAAAAGTATATTTGATTAAAGTTCATTCTAAGTTTTATTAAAAATGCATTTACTTTCTTTTAAAAAATCCGCAATTACTTTTTGGGCAACCCAATATTACACAATGACTTCTACAATGTTTAGCATTCATTTATGGTCCAAATCGGACTATAACTAGATATAGCTCCAAAAGCATAACAGTTCATTTTCAATATTCTTTGTTTGCCTATAAAGAGATACCGCGCATAGAACTCGACAAATGCGATCCATGGTGGAGGGTATATAAGATTCGGCCCGGCCTAACTTGTCACACTCTTACTTGTGCTATTTTATCATGTCTATTATGTCATAATTATATCAAATTTTCTACAAAGCTACTATCATTAGTGAGACATTCACTAAATTGCCACAGCTTAACAATAATGTGAAACAAGTGTTTAGAGCATAATAGATAACAATATGGGAAACCTATATTTCGTTTCAATAGTTGGTGACAATATGACCTTTCTATATCAAAATGGCCATTGAACTTTATTGTATGGGTTATATTTCACTCTTATATTAGAGCTGGCAGCCGCACACTCTCTCACTCTCAGTCTCTCGTTGTCTCTCTTTCTGTCTCACTCGCACCAATAATCACTGATTACATAGTAATTATTTGAAACACAAAAACAAATACAATGCCCTCTCCCTGCATTATGTATGCTTGTGGGAATAAATCAGATTATGCTCTTACACATTCACACATTCAAATACTTGCTCTGCATAAGCCACACATGGATGAATTATGAAATAAAAAAGATTGTTGGTACTCCACAACCAACTATCCCGGGTAATGTATTTTCAAATAATCCAAAATGCCATAAATCAAAAACCAATCATAACATTTGGCATTGTGGTTCGATTGGATTGACACAAGATTTGCAAAAGTGGTAGCATGGTTGGTGTATGTGCTGGTAGGGGAGTGAATGAATTGGGTGAATGCAAATCAGAGTTTACAGAATACCATTATGTCCGATTAGATAATAAAGTCATTGTGGACTAATAACATTTGCAATGCAAATTGACGTATAAGGGGGATATGCCAGAAAAAGATATCTTCAATGAATATGTATATCGAGTTGTACATTGTGCAAGGATACTGCCAAGTTGCTTGTTTATGTGAAAAAATGGGGGGAGAAAATCACTTAAATTCATGAGATTTTTAAAATAAGCAGAGGGGTGGAAAGATATCTTAAACATGTTTAGTTTGACCGGGAGGAATCTTATATACCCTCCACCTTGGATCGCATATGACACATTCCTTTTTTGGCTATTCCAAATATATAGGAGATGCATCCGCAGATATAGATATACCTTACTTGTCAAGACTTTCAGAAGCTCATGCCTAAATTAAGTCAAATGGGTTATGATTAAAGCCCTCTAGAGGCTTCAGAAGTCAAGGCAGCTATATAAGGTTATATACCAATTCGGCCCATTCTTGGAACAGCTATTGGAAGTCGGAAAATAATTGTGACTGCTAGAGGCTCAAAAATCAAGACTCCCACCCAACCGAAATATGTGTGCAGAACTTCAAGTGCATTACTTAACTCGCATGCTTTTGACAGACAGACAGACGGAGTGACAGATGGATGGACAGACAGACGGACAGACAGAGAGACTGACAGACGGACGGACTAACAGATAAACAGAGAGACAGAAGGACGGACGTACAAAGACAGACAGACAGAAAAATCCGTAAAAATTGTGCCAGCCCCCACCAGCGCTCTTAGGATTATCTTTACGCTACCCACAAATGTTCACATCTACGCTAATGCCATAAATGCTAGAATTTCCTTGAATCTTAAAGAAATTAAGGAAAAACGTTTCGCCCTCATCTATTGCCAAAGACGTTTTGGAAACATTCCGAGTTTGTTTTGTTATAGCGAAAAGTTTATTTAAACATGTAAAAAAAGGGGAAAATCCTTGAAGTGTTATGGGAACATATGGTCACATAAATCTAAAATAGGAAGTAGCCAAGTAGCATACTATCAATTATACCAAACGAAATGTAAGACAAATTCTTTCGCTAAGATTTTTATACCCACCATCCAAGGATGAGGGCATATTCATTTTGTCTTTCGGTTTGCAACACATCGAAATATCCATTTCCGACCCAATAAACTGCATATAATCTTGATCAGCGTAAAAACCTAAGACGATCTAGCCATGTCCGTCCGTATGTCTATTGAAATCACGCTACAGTCTTTAAAAATATAGATATTAACCTGAAACTTTGCACCGATTCTTTATTTGTCCATAAGCAGGCTAAGTTCGAAGATGGGCTATATCGGACAATATCTTGATTTAGCCCTCATATAGACCAATCCGGTGATTTAGGGTCTTTGGCCCATAACAGACGAAATTATTGAACGAATTGGCCAAAGTTTGGGACAGTGAGTTGTGTTAGGCCCTTCAACATCCTTCTTCAATTTGGCCCAGATCGGTCCAGATTTGGATGTAACTGCCATATAAACCGATCTTTCGATTGAAGGTTTTGGGCCCATAAAAGGCGAATTACTTGTCCGATGTCGCCGAAATTTTGGACAGTGAGTAAGGTTAAACCCCTCGACATACTTCTACAATACGGCACAGATCAGTTCAGATTTGGATATAGCTGTCATATAGACCGATCTCTCGATTTAAGGTCTTGCTCCCATAAAAGACGCATTTATTGTCCGATTTTGCTGAAATTTGGGACAGTGAATTGCGTAAAGCCCTTCAACATCCTTCTTCAATTCTGCCCAGATCGGTCCAGATTTGAATATAGCTGCCATATAGACCGATCTCTCGATTTAAGGCTTTGGGCCCATAAAAGACGCATTGATTGTCCGATGTCGCCGAAATTTAGGACAGTGAGTAAGGTTAAACCACTCGATATAGTTCTGCAATATGGCATAGATCGGTCCAGATTTGGATATAGCTGCCATATATACCGATGTCTCGATTTAAGATCTTGCTTCCGTAAAAGGCGCATTTATTGTCCGATTTCGCCAAAATTTGGGACAGTGGGTTGTGTAAGGCCCCTCGACATATTTCTGCAATTTTGCCTAGATCTGTCAAGATTTGGATATAGCTGCCATATAGACCGATCTCTCGATTTAAGGTCTTGCTCCCATAGAGGCGCACTTATTGTCCGATTTTGCCAAAATTTGGGACAGTGAGTTGTGTATGGCCCTTCGACAACCTTCTCCAAATTTGGGACAGTGAGTTGTGTAAGGCCCTTCGACATCCTTCTCCAATTTGGACCATATCCCATATAGACCGATCTCTCGATTTAAGGTTTTGGGCCCATAAAAGCTGCATTTATTGTCCGTTATCGCCGAAATTTGGAACAGTAAGTTCAGCTAAGCCCCTCGACATATTTCTGCAATTTGGCCTAGATCTGTCAAGATTTGCATATAGCTTCCATACTACGTTAACTTTCCGAGTTGGGCACCCTTAAAAAAGTATTTTAATAAATCAATAAAAAAAATGCATTTAGTTCGGTCGGGCCGAATCTGGAACATTTTTAGTTTCAATATCGGGAGACTGTACCCGTATCACTGTTCCCATTTTCAGCGAAATCGATTAATAACTGCAGATCAGTCTAAATGGCAGCTATATCTAAATATTGTTCGATCTAGACCATCTTCGGGTCAAATAACGCAACCCACTATTTAATGCAATTCGCCATTTCAAATTTCAGCGATATCAGGTAATAAGGTTTGGGGCCTTAGAACCTACATTGCCAGATTAGTCTATATCGCAGCTTTATCCAAATATGGTCATATTATGTCAGATCAAAAACTTGACTTTAGTATAGAAAAAATGCAGATCAGTGCTTATTTTCATCTCAATATCTCAAATTTGAAAAGCTGTAGCGTGATAACAACAGACGGATGGACAGACGCAGGGACATAGGTAAATCGCCTTAGCATTTTACGACGATCAAGAATATAAACAATTTGTAGGGTCGGAAATAGGTATTTCGAGGTGTTGCAAACGGAATGATTAAATGAATATAAACCCTATCCGATTCTGCCGGGTGTAAAAGTAAATAAAAAAAATCAAGTTCCAATTTTTTTAGATTTTTTTTGTTTTCATTTAATTAATATTTTTTGTAGTAGAATTTTTTTGAAATGTTTTTTAAACTTCAAATAAGCTTATTTCCATAGAAGTTGCCAACATTGAAAATTCGCCGCAAAGTGATTTGTACAAAATATTGTTAATTTTTGTATCAAATCAAATGGCAAATCGAAATCAAAATAAATAATTTTTTCAAAGAAACTCAAAGCTGACTGACATCTAATGTAACCGAATGTTCTCTGTGGTACATTGTTGCGTATGAGTGTGGCCATTACCACGTGCTCCATTGTACAAACATTCATCATACGCTTAGGGGGTAAAATAGCACAAATCAATTTATTCCTCTCGTATATGTAAATACCATTATTGAGCAAGAGAAATATACGAAAACGTTAATTTTCTCATAACATTATATTAATACTAAAAATACCAGGCATGTTTGCACATTTTTTGAATTGATTGTTAAAATGAGCGGGTTGATGTGTGTTCAAAATCTTATTCAATTTAAATATGAGGTTCTAAAAATACATCTTGGATTTTTCCATCATATAAATAAAAACTCCATTTTTAGCTAAGTTAGTAGTTTCGCTGCACGCCAACTCTAAGTGGAAATCTGATCTGGATTAAGGTCTTGCAAATATCGCCAGCTTAATAAACCTGGAAGGAAGTGGAGAGGTTTCCGATCGGATACCTGAGTTGAACCTTGAAGTCGAGTGCGACGCACTGCTGCCATCGGCACAGTCTTGGATTGACGGGACCCTAGTATTGCCATCTGGAAGATCATGTTACACGGATGGATCAAAGCTAGGGACAGAGTGGGTCTGGGGGTTTACATTGAAAACCCAGGGACTGAGATCTGTTTTAGACTGCCTTACCATAATACGGTCCTGCAGGCGGAGATCCAGGCGATCACGGAATGCGTGAAGTGGTGTGGTGCTAACGCGAGGACGTTGAGTCTGAACATCTTTACCGACAGAAAAATTGCCATTAGGGCAATAACAACCAGGACGGTAAGGTCACGAACAGTCTTGCAGTGTAAGAAAGAGATTAACGCGGTCTCTGAGGATGGGAAAATCTGCGTCGTAAGGGTTGACGATTTGGCGGTGAAGGCAAGAGGACTGCCGTCAATAAACTTGGTTAACCCGAAGCCTTTCTGGTCAACGCAGTCCGAGTTAAGGGAGTGGGCGACGAATGCGCATGCAACATTGTGGAACAGCGAAACGGTCGGTAGGACGGCGAAAATCCTATGGGGGGATCCAGATCGTGAGAAGACGAGTCTATTGCTGAAAGGAAGCAAGAAGGAGGTCAGCATAGCTATTGGTATCATAACGGGGCACATAGGATTACGAGTTCACTTATGTAAAATTGGCGCTGCAAGTGATAGCATGTGTAGGGCATGCGGGGAAGATGATGAGATGTTGGAGCATTTCCTTTGTCATTGCCCGGCTTTCGCGTACAACAGATAAAGGTACTTAGGTAGTGACACAATATCAGACATGAACCAACTAAGGGGAGCGGCATTTAAAACAATTAAGGAAAGTAGCACGGAATTCCTAACTTAAAATTTTCTTTTAAGAGGTTACTTTATAGATTTTAGAGCGCACAACAAGCCAACTAATGGCAAGAAGTCAAGATCCCAGATCGGTTTATAAGGCAGCATTAGCATAAGGTTATAGAACGATTTGAATCATACTAAGCACAGTTGTTGGAATTCACAACGAAACACTTCACGTAAAATTTCAGATAAATTGGATAATAAATTCATCCTCTAGTGGCTAAAGAAGTCAAGACCCCAGATCGGTTTATATGGCAGCTATATCAAAACATGGACTGATGTAGCCCATTTACAATCCCAACCGACCTACACTAATGAGAAGTATATGTGCAAAATTTCATGTGGCTAACTTTACTCCTTCGAAAGTTAGCGAGCTTTTGACAGACAGGCGGAAGGACGGACGGACAGACGGGCGGACATGACTAGTTCGAGGTATTACAAACAGAATGACGCATATTTCGAGGTGTTAGAAACAGAATGACGAAGTTAGTATACCCCCGCCCTATGGTGGAGGGTCTGAAAAAAATGCTTGCATACAGTATCTATGTCAACGTCACAGTTATACTATGACTCCTCACAGATATCCTAGTTCAAATAATACTTGCCGATTTTACAATATGCTATATTTATCAAAGGAGGTACCTTTGTAGATGAAGTCATTTAAAGTTCGCCATCAAAATTAATATCCTTCCATCCATCCATTTTTTTTCCAAATTTGATTTCATTATTCAAAACGCTTTAAATTAACTAAATATTTACCTTTTGAGAACTTCCCAATACCAATATTAACCACAATTCCCACTTTAGTTTGAAGCACTTCATCGCCTCCACTCCCTATGTCCGCCCTCTTAAAATACCTGAAATAGAAAACATTTTTCGAAAGTTAATTACATTTTTTGGAATTTTGCAGCTGCTGTTGTTGATGTTGTTATTGTGGCTGCTGCTATTGTTGTTGATGTCATTGTGTTGGTTATCACTCTGACTTGCACAAGAGAAATTAAAAAGTTAACGACACGTTAGGGAATTGCGAGGAATTTCAGCCTAAAGTTGTAAAATGTCCACTCCATTCACTCTTAATATAAACTTTCTGCAAAACTTAAAGTTAACTTTCATGTACTAGTGTTTAGTCTTTAGTCTCGTAAAGTTTTTTCTCTTTCTCTCTCTGTCACCCTCTCTTTATCTGAAGTCCGGGCATTACACAAAGAAGAAGTTTTTGTATCTTTAGGGATTTCATAGCTACCAAAATGACTTAACTCCTACATGAAGTGACATGTGTCGTGTAGTCGTACCCGTAATGTGGGACACTCGTTTGGATTTATTGCACTTAGATTAGCTAGAAACATTGGCGTAGGATATGTGTCCTGAAATGGAAATGGAAAAGTTTTTGTTTCTGCGAAAGAATGATTGACTTTCAAGGAAAGGACAATTCTGGCAAAGAACTAATTAAACTGTTTTTTAAATGGAAATTGATCACCTTCAAGCGGGAAAACTCATAACGAAATTACTGCTAAAATTTTGTTTCACAGAATATTTAGTTTTGGAAGAAAAAACAAATTCCATAAAAGACAAAATTTTACAAAAAATAAAATTCTCATCAAAGAAATTCAAAGTAATTTCACCATAAAAAAAATTAAACATTTTATCTTTGGGAGAGTTTTAGTAGATATTTCGTTTTCAGAAAATTTATACTGAAATTGTTAAAAAAAATCATTAAAATATTTCCCTTAGAAAAAGTCGCTGAAATATTTTCTTAAGAAAACTTTCACACAAAAATTGTTTACATTTCTGTTGTCTAGAAAACTCGAAATCGATAATAAATCAACATCGACTACCAAACCGAAGTTGATTATTAAATCGAAATAGATTATGAAATGGATATTGATTAAACATAGAAATCGATTATAAAATTGCCATCGACTTAAGAATATTATTTGCTTTTATTATCGAAATTGGTTATAAAATCGAAATCCATTATAAAGTTAAAATCCATTATAGAACCGAAATCGATTACATAACCAAAATAAAACTCTATTAGAAAATGCACATCGATTATAACATCGAAATCGGTTATAAAAAAGAAAACTATAACAAAACCGAAATCGATTATAAAATCGAAATCGATAGTAAAATCCAAATCGAATATAAAATAGATATCGGTTATAAAAACGAGAACTATTACAAAATCGAAAACGATTACAAAATCGAAATCGATAATAAAATCGAAATCGAATATAAAATAGAAATCGATTTTCAAATCAAAATCGATAATTAAATTAAAATTAATATTAAAATTGAATTCGAGTGTGAAATCGAAATTGAATATAAAATCGAAATCGACTATGGAATCAAAATCTATAATATCGAAACAAATATTAAAATTTAAACCGATCATAAAATCAAAATTACTTTTAAATTTGAAATCGATTATAACATCGAAGTCGAAATAATGAAATAGAACTCGATAATAAAATCGAAATCGATCATAACATAGAAATCGATCATAACATCGAAATCGAAAATAAAATATAAATCAATTGTTAAATCAAAATCGATTATTAGTATTAAAATTGAAATCGAGTATAAAATCGAAATTGAATATAAAATCGAAATCGACTATAAAATCAAAATCCATTATAAAATCGAAACAAATATTAAAATTGAAATCGATTATTATGTCAAAATCGATAATACACCCAAAATTAATATTAAAATTGAAATCGAGTATGAAATTAAAATTGAATATAAAATCGAAATCGACTATAAAATCAAAATCTATTATAAAATGGAAACAAATATTAAAATTGAAATCGATCATAAAATCAAATTAATATTTAATTTGAAATCGATTATAACATCCAAATCGAAATCGATTATTAAATCGAAATCGATCATAAAAGAGAAATCGAATATAAAATAGAAACCGACTAATAAATCAAAATCGATAATAAAACCGAAATTAATATAAAACTAAAATCGACTATAAAATCGAAATTGAATATAAAATCGAAATCGACTATTAAATCAAAATCTATTATAAGATCGAAAGAAATATTAAAATTGAAATCGACCATAAAAAAACAAAATTAGTATTAAATTTGAAATCGATAATAACATCGAAATAATAAAATCGATATCAATTATTAAATCGAAATCCATCATAAAATCAAAATCGATCATAAAATCGAAATCGATCATAAAATTGAAATCAAAATTGATAAAGAAATCGAAATCGATTATAAAATAAAAAAGATAATACAATCGAAATCGATTATAAATCGAAATCTATTATAAATCGAAATCTATTATAAATGGAAATCGATTATAAATCGAAATCGATTATAAATCGAAATCGATTATAAATCGAAATCGATTATAAATTGAAATCGACTATAAATCGAAATCGATTATAAATCGAAATCGATTATAAATCGAAATCGATTATAAATCGAAATCGATTATAAATCGAAATCGATTATAAATCGAAATCGATTATAAATCGAAATCGATTATAAATCGAAATCGATTATAAATCGAAATCGATTATAAATCGAAATCGATTATAAATCGAGATCGATTATAAATCGAAATCAATAATAAAATCGAAATTAATATTAAAATTGAAATCGCTTACAATATCGAAATCGATTATAAAATCGAAATCTATTATAAAATCAAAATTAATATTAAAATTGAAATCGATAATAAAATCGAAATCGATCATAAAATCGAAATCGATCCTAAAATCAAAATCAAATCGATTATAAATCGTAATCGATTATAAAATCGAAATCGATCTTAAAATCGAAACCGATTATCAAATCAAAATCAAAATTGATAAGGAAATTGAAATTGATTATTAAATCGAAATCAATTATAAAATCGAAATCTACTTTAAAATAGGATTTGATTTTTTTATCGAAACTGGTAATAAAATCAAAAAGATAATATATAATAAATATTATAAAATAATAATATTGAAAATAATTTTTAATAATATTGAAATCGATTATTATATCGAAATGAAATATTAATTGAAATTCATTTTGAAATTAAAATCGAAATAGATTATGAAATAGAAATCGATATCTATTAAATATGGAAATCGATTATAAAATCGACATCGACTCTTAAAGATTATTTGATTTTGTTATCGATATCGGTTTAATAAATTTGAAATTCATTATAAAATTGAAATCCATTATAAAATCGAAATCGATTATAAAACGAAAATAAATCTCTATCATAAATTCGAAATCGGTAATAAAATCGAAATCGATAATAAAATCGAAATTAATATTAAAATTGATTATAAAATTTAAATCGATAGTAAAATCAAGACCGATTTTACTATCTATTAGGAAATAGAAATTGATTATAAAATCGAAATCGAATATTCAATCGAAATCGATTATAATATCGAAGCAAATGTGCAATCTAAATCAAATGTGCAATCGATTTCGATTGTACAATCGAAATCGATAACAAAATCCAAATCAATAGAATCAAGTAAAATCAAAGCCAATTTTACTCTCGTTTAGGAAATAGAAATTGATTATAAAATCGAAATCGATTATGAAATCGAATCAAATGTGCAATCAAAATCGATTTTACAATCGAAATCGATTATGAAATAGAAAACAATTACATGATCGAAATCGATTATTGAATCGAAATCAATTTAAAAACCGAAACCAATTATAAAATCCAAATCGATAGTAAAATCGGAATTGATTGTCAAATATAAATCAAAATTGATTTGGAAATCGATTATAATTCAATTTCGATTCTGAAACGGAAATCGATTATGATATCTACAATATAACTGAAATCATTTAACAGATATTGATTAAAAAAATTGAAATCGAAATCGATTGTATAAACGAAATTGTTTAGAAAACCAAAATCGATTATCAAACTGAAATCGATTATAAAATCGAAATTAATTTTTCGGTGGAGGCCCACCAAATTTGCAAGATTTTTAAGACAAAGATCTGGACATGATAAATGGTGCAATCGAAATCCTGGGCAGGATTCTTACGCTCATAATGGTATGACTTAAGTGAAGGGTTTGATAGAAAACATATCTTCTTACCGCAACAAATTTTCACAATTTTTTTCCTTAATAAAATTTTACCGAATTTTGTTTTTAGTTAGTTTTTCAGCAATTCCGAACCTCCCTATTAAACAACTGAGTCTCTGCTATGTGAATTCATGATTTTGGCGTCTTATTTAATTGCCCCAGAAAGGAGTGTCCGTTTACTAGTTTTTGGGCAAATTGTGCAAACTTTATTGCTTTATGGCTTTATTGTACGTCATTTTATGATATAAAATCCTAAAGTTTTGCATTGAATTGAAAACGTATGTTTAAATTTTACATGATTTGCTCATCATACTTAAAGTATTTTTTTTTTTACAACAAAAATCAATATTATTTTAAATTAACACAAATTTCCCATTTCCTTTTAAGAAGACATTTGCTTGGCTCATTAAGACACTTTAATTTATTACTTTCTCTTTGAAACACACAACATTTTTATACATCTTAATTACAATACTTGGAAATTTTTTTCTCCCATTTCCACGTTACTAAAATTTTTGCACCTTTTGCCTTTGTAGTGTGGAAGATTATTTTGAATGACATGCCATTATTAAAAAGTCCCTTTCTCTCTCTCTTTACGTAGGTAGAGTCAGCCACACGTCTTATGGTGCAGCACACTGAGCCCTGTAAATTATTCAAACAAATTATGATGAAGACATACTGCTCTCATACGCACTGACACACCACACAAAATTCACTCCCACAATGGGTTTATCACCATTGTGGGAGTGCTTGTACATTTTGTAGCTTCATATACTCCGAAAATTTTGCTGTGACAAAGGCTTCGAGAGTCAAGGATATGCGAAATTATTCATTTGAATGTTTGCACCAAAAGTACTCGTGTACACACACGACTGTGTTTTGTGTTTGTGTTTGTGTATGGGTATCTTTAGTTTGGGATGAGAGAGTGGGTCATGTGTGAATAAGTAAGAGAGTAAACATTGTAATATCTCAAAGTTATGCGATTTTTAAGTAGTTTTGCATATGAAAATATGCCAAAGTTTAAGACTTGTGCAAACTACGGCCATGGGTTATTGCAAAGAGAACCACAAGCATTGAAATGCAAATTTGCCCATGAACATTTCTTTTAGACACAGGGGCAAAATGGTTTGGTTTTTTTTTTATCGATTTTGATCGAGTTGCATTTTTAAATCAAAGTCGATTTTTTAATCGCAGTTAATTTTTATTCTATAATCGATTTAGATTTTATGATAGTTTTAGGTTTTCTAAAGAAGTGCGATAAAAAAATCGGTTTCGATTTTTTTTAAGTTGTCGATTTCTTTTTAATGTCTGATTTCAATTTTATAGTCGATTGCCATGTTACGGTCGTTTTCGACGTTTTAATCAAGTTTTTATTGAAATCAGTTTTTTAACTGGTTTTAATTTTATAAGCGATATTGATTTTATAATCAATTTTCATTTCATAGTGGATTTCGATGTTTCAACCGATGTCGACTTCTTAATCGCTAGCGATTTAAAAAATCAATTTCGACTTCATAATTGATATAGACTTTTGACAGATTTCAATTTTATAATCGATTTTATTTTTATAATCGACTATGATATTGACTTTACAATCGATTTTGATTTTATAAACGACTTCGATTTTATAAACGATTTCGATTTTATAAACGATTTCGATTTTATAAACGATTTCGATTTTGTAATCGATTTAGATTTTTAATCGATTTAAATTTTGTAATCAATTTAAATTTAGTTTTTATAGTCGATTATATTATAAATTTTGATTTTATGATCGATTTAAATTATGTTATCGATTTCGATTTATAATCGATTTATATATTGTAATATGTTTTATAATTGATTTCCATTTCTTAATCAATAGCGATGTCATAGTCGATTTCAATTATAAAATCGATTTTATAATCCATTTCGATTTTATAATCGATTTAAATTTTTTAATCGATTTCGATTTTATAATCGATTTCGATTTTATAATCGATTTCGATTTTATAATCGATTTCGATTTCATAATCGATTTCGATTTTATAATCGATTTAAATTTTTTAATCGATTTCGATTTTATAATGGATTTCGATTTTATAACCGATTTCGATCTTTATTCGATTTCGATTTGATAATCGATTTCGATTTTATAATCGATTTCGTTTTTATAATCGATTTCGATTTTATAATCGATTTCGATTTTATAATCGATTTCGATTTTATAATCGATTTAAATTTTTTAATCGAATTTGATTGTATAATCGATTTCGATTTTAAAATCGATTTCGGTTTTATAATCGATTTGGATTTTATAATCGATTTAGAATTTTTAATCGATTTTGATTTTACAATCAATTACGATTTTATAATCGATTTCGATTTTATAATCAATTTCGATTTTATAATCAATTTCGATTTTAAATCGATTTCGATTTTATAATCGATTTCGATTTTATAATCGATTTCGACATTATAATCGATTTCGACTTTATAATCGACTTAGATATTGTAATCGATTTCGATTTTATAATCGATTTTGATTTTTTAATCGATTTAGATTTTATAATCAATTCCGATTTTATAATCGATTTCGATTTTATAATCGATTTCAATTTTATAATCAAGTTTGAATTTTTAATCGATTTAAATTTTATAATCCATTTCGATTTTATAATCCATTTCGATTTTTTAATCGATTTCGATTCTTCAATCAATATCGATTTTATAATCGATTTCGATTTTATAATCGATTTCGATTTTATAATCGATTTCGATTTTATAATCGATTTCGATTTTAGAATCGATTTCGATTTTATAATCGATTTCGATTTTATAATCGATTTCGATTTTATAATCGATTTCGATTTTGTATTAGATTTCGATTTTGTGTTAGATTTCTATTTTATAATCGATTTCGATTTTATAAGCTATTTCGATTTTATAATCGATTTAGATTTTATAATCGATTTCGATTTTATAATCGATTTCCAGTTGATAATCGACTTCGGTTTGAAAATCGATTTCTCTTTGATAATCGATTTTGATTTTGTAATCCATTTTAATTTTGAGTCGATTTCTGATTAATTATCGATTTCGATTGTGTCATCGATTTTATTTTGTTTTTTCATCCACTTTGTTTTCATATTCCATCAGTTTTCTAAAATATTTATTGTTTTATTCTGCACTTTGGGTAATAATTCATTAGGCTTGTGCATTAAAACAGCACAAGTAAACCTCATAATTCCATTGTCCCTTAAGGGATCGCTCATATTTAAGATATGTTAAATTTTGCATTACTCTTATGATTGTTTAAGTTTCCCATACGTATCCGTTCTGCTGTGTTAAATCGTGTACAAGATAATGATAATTACTTTTATTCTGTTCCCACCTGTGTAAAAGTATTAGCGGAATTATTTGCTTTGCTAATATGTTTACAACTTTTGGCCATTATAATAAATGGCTTGCCAATGTCGCCTTTGAAGTAAAACAAATCTTCCATCACTCACTCCAAAAGGACACAAGTCATAACTCATTATATTTCACCATACATTTCGCCAGCCTTAATGATGGCTGACACTTGGAAATAGGATGCTGACCAACAAGCGAATGGCAAATAGCAGTGCATGGTCACGACAGTTCAAAGAAATCGAAAATGGTAATTGGTCCTGGTCAGACTTTCAATGAATTTGAGATTTTGATTTCAAGAAGTTGGTAGTTTTGTTATGACTGAAAGTGCACAAAGGACTTTGATTTGCTGAAGCTGAACCAAAGCCAAATCATATGCGAAAAGTTACGTCAGTGGTTTAATAGCACCCAAGGGATTCTGCCAATGAATGGTGCACAGGTTTCAAATAGTC